>NW_027628522.1:0-17852 GCF_034508935.2 Berghia stephanieae | reverse complement strand
GTTTTCCTGTTTTCCAATAAAAAGAAGCCCCTTTGTTGTTTCCTGAAATGTTCCGCTCTTCGTGTCTTCAAGAATTCTGCCTTTCATTTCGGCACCCAATCAATCAGGGTTTTGGAAACATCTTGAACCGGCAAACGGTTTCATGACGCTTCCGAGGATTTGCATACTGATGGAGGGTTCACAAATAAACAAACACACCAAATTCCCTCAAAACACACAAATTGACACACGACGCCCCAATGCGCGAGTAAACATAAAGTCATACAAATCATTGAACTGTTATCTCACTGACAAACGCTTCTGATTTATGCTATTCATCACGAATTTTTGCCACTATGTTGACCTTTTCAAACGTTATGCCAGTGTTGCTATTGATGATAAGGATATCTCGATAGAATAAAAGGGAATGTGTTTTGTTAATGATATTTTCGGATGCGGGTCTTTGAAGAAAGTGTTGGTTGTCATAACGACGAATGTACTCGAATTTAAGTAAAGTAAATAAAATATTGGTCGAGTCATTTATAAAAGTGATTTCTGATTAGTCTCTTGCCTGAGCTTACCCCAAGTCGTCTTTATAAATTTTCAAAAGTAGTCATTCAGAGCTAATTAGACAGAGCGAAGATGACGTCACTCAGGCCTTTGTTATTGTTTTTTTTGCCATCCATGTTTTTATGAGTAATTCTCACAAAAACTGTAGTAACCAGGTTATTACACATAGTTTTGTGTTGTTGGTCCGTTATACTTCCGGATGGCAATGTTGTGAGTTTCTTAGCCAAGCGCATACTATCGATAGACCCTTGAAGCAGGAACTTATCTCTGTTTCTTAGAGCGTGAAACGGACAATAGCAATTGCTTGCTACCGGTTTGGATAGTTAACTAGTCTTTGCAAAGTATTTTCCGCCAAATCTAACAGACCCAGCTACGCATCACTGCTGGCTGGACAGGGGGGGGGGGGGGGGATCAGAAAAAATAACTCACCCGGGAATTGATTCGGTACGTGTGAAGCGAGTACGCTACTAAACTGAGCTATCGGGACCCCCATCTATATACTAAATAAAATAGATACATAAAAAATAAATATACCCTTTATTCAGACTATCTCGAGGAGATAGCGATAAAACCTAGGCATTAGCCGCAGCGCAGCTGCGTAATTAATCTTTAAGGGCTGAGTGTGTTGCTCAAGACTAAAACGAGATGTTGACATAAGGCTCCAACCTGGTTCCCCTCAATGGATACAAATACTTTATCCACTTGGCCCACCTCTTCTTTTTGTTCCGTTTTATTGTTAGTTACCAAACAAGTTGAGTCCTTTGAAAAGGCTCTTTACTCAAATCCTCTCACAGATACTCAGATGTAAAATGAGGTCCTGGTCGGAAACACAAGTTGTCACTGTCGAAAAAAAGGCAAATAATAACAACAGTGTCATATCTCGTCCTGCATGTCAAAGGGCTGCTATTGGCCCTTATTTATCCCTTTAAAGCCACTTTGGAGCTTTAATAGAAAATCTCTTTTTTCCAAAAGGGGGCCTTTTAAAAAAAACGGACAAAAAGAAAAATTTGGCTTTGAAACCGGTTTGGATATTTAAAAACCTATTTAATTTTCCCAAAAGTTTTTTTTTCCCGGGGGCCAAAATTTAAAAACCGGGGGGGGCCCCCAACCCAAAGGGGCTTTAAAAAACTGCGGGGTTTTGGAAACCGGGGGGGGGGGGGGGGGGAAAAACCCGAAAAACAAAAAACTAAACCCGGGAATTTTAATTGGGTTTTACTTTGAAAAAACCCAAAATTTGGGCCCTTAAAAAAACTAAAAGGCTTTTTGGGGAAAACCCCCCAAATCTAATAAAAAACAAAAAAAAAAATTTTACAAATAAAAAAAAAAATTAATAACCCCCCCCTTTTTTTTCCCAAAACTACCCTTCGAGGGAAAGCGAAAAAAAAAAACCAAAGGAAAATTAAAGGCCCGCGGGGGCCCAGGGGGCGAAAAATTTAAAATCTTTTGGGGGGGCCCTGAGTGTGTTGCCCCCAAAAAAAAAAAACAAAAAAAAGGATTTTTTTAAACAAAAGGGGCCCCCAAACCCTTTTTTTCCCAAAAAAATTTTGGGGAAAACCTTTTTTATTTTTACCCCAACTTGGCCCCCAACCCTTTTTTTCTTTTTTTTGTTTTTTTTTTTGGGTTAGAACCAAAAAAACAAGTTGGGGGGGGTTTTTTTAAAAAAACCCCCCCTTTTTTCCCCCCAAACCCTTTATAAAAACGGGAATTTAAAAAGGGGGAGGGGGAAAAATTTAAAAAAAAAAAAAAGGGGTCCCCCGGGGTGGGAAAAAAATTTTAAAAACCAAAAAAACCCAAAAGGGGGGCACAAATAAAAAAAAAAACATTTTTTTAAAATTTTCCCCCCCCCCCTGATTTTCCAAAAGGGGCTTTTTTGGCCCTTTATGAACCCCCTTTAAAAAGGCCCACTTTGGGCAGTTTTTTAAGTAAAAAATTTTCCGCTTTTCCTAAAAATTTAATTTAAAAAAAAACAAAAGGAAATTTCCCAAAAAAAAACCCAAAAAAAAAAGATTTTTTTTTTTTTTGGTTCCTTTGGCCCGGGGTTTTTTTTTTTTTTTCCCTTTTTCTTTTTTTTCCCTTTTCCCCCCTTTTTTCCCCCCAACCTCCCCCTCCCCTCCTTTTTCCTTTCCTCCCCCTCCCTCCCTCTTTCCCTTCTTCTTCCTTTCCTTTTTTTCTTTTTCTTTTTTCCCTTTTTTTCCTTTTTCCCTTTTTCCCTTTTCCCTTTCTTCTTCTTTTTTTTTACCGCCCTCCCTCTTTCTTTCCCTCCCCCTTCCCCCTTTAAAGGGGCCCCTCTCTTCCCCAAAAATTTACCCAAAAATAAACAAACAATTAAAAAAACCAAAACAAAACCATACCCCCAAAAAACCCACAACAGGGGGGGGGACCCCCCAAATAGGGAAAAAAAAACCCACCATTTTAACAGTTTTCGAAAAAAAACCCACAAAAAAAAAAACCAAAAACACATATTTTTTCCCCACATTCGGGAAAAAAAAAAACACAAAAATTACACCACCCCCAAACACAGGGGGGGGGGGCCAAAAAAAAAGGGGAAACAGCTGCACTTTTAAAAATACGAAAAAAAAATTTTTTGGAAAACCCAAAAATTGCCCCAAAAGGGGCCCTTTTTTTTGAAATTAAAAATTTCCTTTTCCCCCCTTAAAAATCAAGCCCCCCCTTTAAATTTGGGGAAAAAAACCCGGAAAAAACCCCCAAGGGAATGCTTTTTTTTTTTTCCCATTTTTATTGGTTTCCGCGAAAAAAAAAAAAGGGGGAAAAAAAAATTTTTAAAGGGCCCTTTTTTAAAAAACTTTAAAAAAAAAAAAAGGAAGGGGAAAAAAAAGAAAAAGGGGAAAAAGAAAAAACCCCACTTTGGAAAAATTTTTTGGGGGGCGCAAAAAACCCCCCTACAAAGAATGGGGGTAACTTTTTAAAAAACAATTTCCCCTTTTCCCCTTATCAAAAAAAAAAAAAAACCGTAAAAGGGGGGTTAAAAGGGGAACGGGTTGTTTTTAATTTTACCCCCCCTTTTCCCAAAATTTTTGGGGTTTTTTGGGTGTGTGTTGGTGGGGGGGTGTTGGGGTGGTTTTGTGTGTTTTTGGTGGGGTTGTGGTTTTGTTTTACGGGGTTTTGGGGGTTTTGGGTTTGGGTAAAAGGGTTTTGGGGTTTCCCATTTTTTTGGGAAATTTTTTTTTCCCCGGGGTTTGGGGTTTCTTTTGGGTTTTTTTTTATTTTTTTTTTCCCTTTTGGGGTTTTTTTTTTTTTTGGGCCCTTTTTTTTTTTGGGGGACTGGGGGGAAAGGGGCCTGGGTTTTTTATGTTTTTTTCTTTTTTTTTTTTTCCTATTTTTTTTTTTTTTTTTAAATTAATTTTTTTAATGGTTTTTTTTTTTGTTTTTGTTTTTTTTTTTTTCCTAAACCTTTTTTTTTCAGTGTTTTTTTTTTTTCTTTGGGGGGGGGGGGGGGGGGGGGGGGGGGGGGGGGGGGGGGTTTTTTTGGGGTTTTTTTTTTTTTTTTAAAAATTTTTTTTTTTTAATTTTTGAGTATAAAAAAAAATTTTAATTTTTTTTATTTTTTTTTTATTTTTTAAAAGAAAAAAAAAACCGTGTTTAAAAAGGGAACTTTTTAAAATTTTTCCCCCAAAACAAAAAAAACCCCAAAACCTTTTTAATCCCCCGTTTTTTTTCGGTGAGTCCCCCCCCCCAAAATTTTTCCGGGGTTCCATGTAGGAATTAAAAAAAAAAAAGGGGGCCCGGCCCCTGCCCCTTTAAAAAACCCCCCCTCCTTTTGGAAAGGGGGGGGAAAAAAAAACGGGGTTTAAAAAAAATTTTTTAAAAAAAAATTGTTTTTGGGTTTTTGGGGCCCCCTTTTTGAAAAATTTCGCTTTTTCACAAGATGATTTTTGAAAATCATTGGGCCCCTTGCCCCCCGATTTTTTTTAAAAATTTTTTTTTAGTGTTTTTTTTTTGGGGTTTTTTTTTGGGTTTTTTTTTTTTTTTTTTAAAGGGTTTGTTTAAAAATTTTTTTTTTGTTTTTATTTTGTTTTTTTTTTTTTTTGTTTTTTTTTTTTGTTTTTTTTTTTTTGTTTTTTTTTTGGGGGGGGTGGAGGGGGGGGGGGGGGGTAAATTGGCCCCCTTTTAAATTTTTTTGTTTTTTTTTTTTCCCCTTTTTTTGGGGATTTGAAAGTTTTTTTTTGGGTTTTTTTTTTTTTTTTTTTTTTTTGGGGTTTTTTTTTTTTTTTTGTTTTTTCGTTTTTTGGTTTTAATTTTTTTTTTGGGGTTTTTTTTGGTGTTTTGTAGGGGGGGGGGGGGGGGGGGGGCCGAAAAAAAAATTTGGGGTTTTTTTTTTTAATTTTTTTTTTTTTCCAAAAGGGGAAAAAAAGGCCCTTTTTTTTAGTAGAAAATTTTTTTGGAAAAATTCCCAAACTAAAATTTACTTGTTTTAAAAAATCGAAAAAAAAGGGCCCATGATTTGGGGGAAATTAACCCCCGAAAATTTTTTTTTGTAGCTAGTTTTTGAAAAAATTTTTAAAAAAATAAAAATTTTTTGGTATCCCTTTTTTCCCTAAAAAAAAAAAAACCCTTTCCCCAAAAAAAATTTTCCCCATTTTCCCATGCTTTTAGACCGGGATCGGGAAATTTTGAAAAAAAAAAAAAAAACCTCGGGGAAAAGGCCCAAATTTTCCCCATATTTGGGGCCCCAAAAAAAAAAAAACCTTTTGACCTGAAGTTTTTAAAAAAACCAGTTTTTTTTTTATTCGGGGGGGTTTTGGGGGCCATAGTTTGGGGGGAAAGGAAGGGAAATTTTGGTTGGCCCAATTAAAATTTAGAAAAAATTTGGGGGGCATTTGGCCCCCAAAAGGGGGAAAATGAAAAATCGCTTTTTGGGGGTTTGGAGGGCCCCCCCCCTTGGGGGGTTCGGGGGGGGCCCCTGGGCCTCGGTTCAAAAAATTTTTTCAAGTGTTTGGGGAAAAAGGGCCCCTTTCCCCTTCAAAAATTCCCTAAACCTTTACTTAGGGAAAAAAGGGATTTTCCCCTGGCTTTTAAACGTTTTTTCCCCCTCTTTTTCCAAAAAAAAAAAAAAATAATTTTTATCGAAAAAAAGGCCCCGGCCCCAGAAAAAGTCCAAACATGCCAAAAAAAAATTGGGTTTTGGGCCCCGGGGGCCCCCCTTGAAAAAAGCGTTTTTGGGGGGCCAACCGGTTTTTAAGTGGATTTTTTTGGGGGCCAAATTTTAAGACCCTTTTGTTTTAGAAAAAACCCCTTTTAGATTTTTGGGAAAAAAATGAAAAAAAAGGAAAAAATTTGGGTACCCCCAAACGAAAAATTTTTTTCCGGGAATTTTGGGTTTAAAATTTTGAAAAGGGGGGAAAATTGGCCCAAAAAAAACTAAAAATTTTTTTGGGGCATGGGCCGGAATTTTTTTTTTTGGGAATTTTATAAAATTTTCAAAAATGAAAAAAGGGGCCCTTTAAAAAAAAAAATTTTGGAAAAAAGCGAAAGTTTTTAACTATCTCCCAAAAAGAAAAATTAAAATTTCTTTTCGGGGGGATTAAAAATGGGTTTAAGCGAAGGGGGTTCGGGGGGCCCGGGGAATTTTGGGGGGGTTTTGCGGTCCCCCCCAAAATTTTCGGAAAAAAAACCCCCCCCTTTTCCTTTAAAAGGGGGTTTCCCCCCCCGGAAAGGGCCCAAAAAAAAATTTAAAGGGGCCCGGGAAAAGGTTTTTTTGGTTTTTAAATTTGGGGAAATATTTGGTCCATTTGGGGCCACTCCCCCCAAAGGGGGGGGCCCCCGGGGGAATCCCTTGTGGTAAAATTTTCCCCCTTTCTTTCAGTTTTGAAAAAAGGGAAAAATCTGGAATTTATAAGTTTAAAAAAAAAAAAAGGTTTTGCTGCCTAAAATGGTTTTTGGGGTGCTAGGTTAGTGTAAAACTTAATCAAATTTGGGTTAAAAAGGCCCCCTACCATTTTTTTTTGGGGGGTTTTAAAAAATAAAAATTTTTTTTAATTTATTTAAATTTTTTTAAAAACCCTAGGGGGGCAAAATTTTTTGGCAAAATCTTATTTTGGGGGGGGTTTTGGGTTCCCTTACAGTTGAGGGGTTGGGGTTAAATTTTTTAAATGTTTTGGGAGTTTTCAAAAAAAAAAATTAACCCTTTAAAAAAAAAAAAAAAAAAAAAAAAAGGGAAGGGATTTTTCCAACCCGTTAAAATTTCCTTTCCCATCTTTTTTTATTGGGGGAATTTTTAAAAAAAACCCCTTTTTAAAAAACAAAAAAACCCTTTTAAATTTGGGAAAACCGGGGGGGGAAAAATTTAATTTGGGGGTTTTTAAATTTGAAAATTAAAACAAATTTCCCTACCCCAACCCTTTGCTTAGTAAAAAAGGGGGCCAAAAAAAACCCCAATTTCTTTTACTTTCTAATAAATTGTTTTTAAAATGTTTTGCCCGGCCCGAATCTGGGGTTCCCCCCAAAAAGGGGGAAATTAGTTTTTTTTTTACCTTTCCCAAGGGAAAAATTGAAATTTTTTTGGCCCCGGGGGAAAAAAAACCGAAAATTCCCTTGGGGAATTTTCGACCCGGAATTGTTTTATCCCCCCCAAAAATTTTGGGCCCAAAACAAATTTTTAAAAACCCGGGGGATTTTTCCCCAAAGGGGGGGGTTTGGCCTAAAAAAAAAAAAAAATTGGGATTTCCGCCCCTTTTGGGCCCTTTTTAAAAGGGGTTGGGGAGAAGAAAAGGGACCCCGGCGGGAAAAATTTTTTGTTTGAAAATTTTTTTAAAAAGGGCTTTTTTGGAAAATTTTAAACCCTAGGAATTGGCCCCCCGGGTTTTTTTAAATGTTTTTTTCTTGCTAGGGGGGGAACCAAATTTTGGGTTTTAAAAATTGAAAAAAAAAGGGAAAAAGGGGCCCCCCCCCAAAAAAAAAAAAACGGGGACCGTTTTCCTTTCCCCCCTTTTTTTTTCCTTCTTTTTCCCTTCTTCTTTTTCCCTTCTTTTCCCTTCCCCTTCCCTTCTTCTTTCTTCTTTTTTCTTTTTAAAACAAATTTACTTTATTTTAACTACTTACTAACAAACTATTTAATATTTTTTAACTACTATATTTTAATACAAAAAACTATTTACTACTAAAATTTTTAATTTAATTTATTTTCCCCTACTACTATTTACTGCTGCCTGTTTAAACTACTAAAAAAACCCCCAAATTACTAAATACTTTACAAACTACTACAAATTTTTAAAATTTACTACAAATTTAATAACACCTATTTACTACTAATTTACTAAAAAACTATTTAAAAATTTTAAACTTTTTTACAAAACTCCTCCTCCCCCCCCTTTTTTCCCCCCCTCCCCCCCTTCCTACTACAAACAAACTACTACACTACTACTAATAACCTTATTTACAATTTACTAATTTATTTACTAGGGACTTTTTTTGCCCTACTCCCCTTTTAACCCAAAACTACTATTTTTTTTATTACCCCAATTTAACCCTCCCCTTACTATTTAAACTACTAGCCCCCTATTTTCTTTTTTAAACAAACAAAAAAAAAACCAAAACAAAAACAAACTACTATTTTTCACCCCTATAAACTTTTTAACTACTCCCAAACTACTACAACTTTTTAACTATTTAATTTTATTTAATTTTTTCTGCCCTTGGGGCCAAACAAAACTACAAAACTAAAAAAAAATAACTAACCCCAACAAATCCAAAAAATGAAAAAAAAAAACCAAAAAAACTAAACAAAAAAAAACCAAACAACAAAAAAAAAACACAAAACCTTAAAAAACCCAAAAACACCTACAAAAAAACCTTTTACTTACACCTTTTTTTAACTGAACGTCCTTACAACTTCCCAATTACTACAAACCTAACTATTTTTACTACTTTCCTTTACTACAAACCTATTTTAATTATTTTCCTTTTAATTTTAAGTGCTAACTACTTTTTATTTCAACCCTTTTTTCCAACAACAAACTTATTACTTTTACGGGGGCTGTTTGGCGGTTTGTTTGGTTTTGCGCTACAACTCAATTTATTTATTTTTACTCTTACTAACTCCCACAAACTACTTCCCTTTTTTAGGCTCACTTTTTTTTAAAACTACAAACTACTACTATTTTTTTAACAACAACAAATAACAAATTTTTTCCCCAAACTAGTGCTATTCCCTCAAAACTACTACTCCCTCTTACTACTTTACTATTTAACAACAAAACCCCTTTTTTAATTTAATACTTTTATTAACTACAAACAATAAAACCATTTTTCCTTTGGGGGAACCCCTTTTTCTCCCCCCTCCCCCCTTTCCCTTTTTTTTTGGGAAAAACAAAATTCGGGGGGAAAAATTTCCGCTTTTTTTAAAAAAAAAAAACCATGGTTTTTCCCAAATTTTAAAAAAGCCCAAAAGGATTTTTTTAAAAAACCTTTTTCCCAATTTTCCCCCCCCACCCTGGGGCCCCCTTTTTTTCCCTGCCTTTTGTTTAAAATCCATCCAACCCAAAATTTACCCAAACCAATCGGGTTTTTGAAAAATTCTTCTTTTTTACAAAAAAAACCTTGAAAATTAAAGGGGCCCCCCTTAATTTCCCATCCGTGGCCGTTTTAATATTTTCCATCCTTTTTTCCCACTCCCGAGGGGAAACCCCAAATTTTCCTTTCAGCGATTTCCCGAAATTGGGCTTTTTAAAACCCAAGGAAAATTGGTTAAAAAAAAAAAATTTTGGCCCCAAAAATAGCTTTTACGGGGGGTTTAAAAAAAAAGCCCCAACAACCCAATTTAAATTCTAAAAAAAAAAAAAAACGGGGACTTTCCACGCCCCTTTGGGGAGGCCCCAAAAAACAAATTCCGGCCCTTTTTTTTTTATTTGTTTCCCGGGGGCCCCCAGGAAACCTCTTTTTGAAACCGGGAGTTTTTTTTGGTTAAAAAAAATCTTAAAAAAAGGGGAAGGATTTTTTTTGGGGTTTTAAATTTTAAAAACCCCCCCCCCAAAAGGGGGGGGCAAAGGGGGGGGCCGGGGGGGGGGAACTTAGAAAAAAAAACCTTTTAAAAAAAACCCCTTAAAAAAAACTTTAAAGGGGAAACCAAAAAAAACCCCAGTTTTTTCCTATTTTTTAACTAAAAGGGTTTTAAAAATTTTTTAGAAAAACAAAATCCGCCTCGCCCTTTAAAAACTGATTTAGGGGGGGGTAAGAAAAACATTTAAAAAAAAAAAAAATTTTTATAGTAAAAATTTTAAAGGGGTTTCCAACCACCGTTTAAAAAAAAATTTTAAAAAAAGAATGCATATCAAAATATGAAAAAATCGGATAAAATGGGGTTTTTTAGCCCCAAAAATTTGTTATCGTTCCCTTAAATTTTCTCTTTTTTTTTTCTTTGGGTTTTTTCCCCGGGGCCCTCCCCAAAAGCAAAAAAAAAGGAGAAAAAGGGGAAAAAAAAAAAAACCCCAAAATTTTTAAAAAGAAAAAAAAAGAAATCCCGGGCCCACCCTTTGTAGGGGGCAAACCCCCCAACCCGGGCCCATTTATTTTTTAAAAAATTTTTCCGTTAAAAGATAAAAAAAAAGGGAAAAATTCTTTGGTTTTTCCCCCCTTTTTGTTTGTTTTTAAAGGGGGCCCGGGGGAAAAAGCCCAGGGGGAAAAAATTAAGGGGGGTTTCTTTAAAGGGAAAGTTTTCCAAAATTTTTCCTTTGGGGTAAAAAAAAAAAAAAAAAGTTCAGGGAACCCGGTTTTTATTACTTTTTTTCGGCTTTGTCAAAAAAAAAACTAAAAGAGGGAAAAAGCGTTTAAAAAGCAAAATCTGAAAAAAAACCCATTCAAAAAAAATTTTTTTGGGTAAAAACCCCGGGGGGGAAAAGGCTTTGGCAAAAAACAAAAAAAATTTAAGGGGGAAAGGGGGGGGGATTTAAAATTGCATGGGGGGCTTTGGGGGGGGTTTTTCAAGAAATTTAAAAAGGGGGCCCCTTTTTTCGGTTTTGGGCCCTTTAAAAAAAGGTTTCCCTTTAACCCAATGCCCAAGGGAAAAATTTGTTTTTTCCCCTTTTTAATTTAAATAAGGTTTTTTTAAATGTTTTTATTTTCCCAAGAAGAAATTTATTGTTCCCCCCCCCTCTTCCCTATTTTCTCCCCTCTTTCCCCTCCCCTCTCTTTCTTTTTTCCCCTTCCCCCTTCCCCCCCCTTCTCTCCCCCCCTTCCCTTTTTTTTAAAAATCCTTTTCTTTTCTTCCCCTTTCTTTATTTCCCCTTCCCCCTTTTTCCCCTTCCCTTTTTTTTTTAAAAATCTATCCCCCCTCCCTCTCTCTCCCCCCACAACACACCACCCCACACACACCAACAAAAAAACTAAAATTTTTAAAAAAAAAAAAGGGTTTTATTTGATGGGTTTTTTTAAATTTTTACCCCGTTATTTCCGGCAAATTTGTAAAAATTTTTCCCCAAAAAAAAAAAAAAACTGTTTTTGGGGGAAAGCTTTTTGGAGAAAAAAAACCCCCAAAAAATTCGGGGAAAAAACCAAAAAATTTTTTGGAAAAAAAAAAGGGGGGAAAATTTAAAAATTGGAATTTTTGGGCCCTTTAGTGCAAAAAAAGGGGGGGGACGATTGCTTTTGGCTGCAAATAAATTAGCGGGGGAAAGGGAAGGGGGTTTTTAAAGGGATTTTTTTATGGGGGGCCCCCCCCCCCGGGAAAAGGGGGACCAAGGGGAATTAAAAAAAGAGGGGGTTTTGGGGGAACCCCAAATTTAAATTTCCCCATAAAAAAAAAACCCCGGGTAAAAATCATTTTTTTTTCCCTATACGAAAAAAGGGGAAAAAAAATTTTTCGGGTTTACCCAAAATTAATTTTTTCCCGGGGAAAAAACTAGGGGGGGAAAGGTTGCAAACCCGTTCATAGGAAAAATTTAAGGGGGGGGGGAAAGGATCCCCTATTTTTGAAAAAAGGTTTAAAAAAATAATTTTTCCGGGGCCGGGGCCCCCTTTTTGCGGGGAAATTGGGGGCCCTAATATGGGGGGAGGCCCCCGGGGGGTTTTTTCATTGATTTTCCCCAAAACAAATAAAACCGGGGCCCCCCCCCCCCCCCCCCCAACCCCCCAAAAACATGAGAAAAATATATAAAACTAAAAATATTTTTAAACCTCCCCCAATATAAAAAAAAAACCCGGCTTTTACAAGGGGGGGCCCCCAAGCCAAAAAAAAAACATTATTTAAATTTTTCCCCGGGGAGGGGTAGGAGGCCCTTGAAAAGTTTTTTTTAAAAAAATTTTTTTTTTTCCTACAAAAAAAAAAGGGCCAAAAGAAAAAAACCCATTCCTTTTTTAAACCCTTTTTTTACAAACAATTTTAAACCCCCTTTGGGGGGCCCCAAAGGGGTTTTTCTTATGGGGGGGGAAAAACACGGGTTTTTTGATTCCGAAGTCTGGGGGTTTTCGAGGCCTCGTTTCGGGGGCCTTTGGGTTTGGGGCCCCCCCAAATTAAGGTTCTTTTCCCCCCCCAAACGGGCCCTTTTCCCCCGTTTTTTCAAGGTTTTAAAATTTAAAAGGTAAAACGGGCCCGCCCAAAGGGGGAGGGGTTTTTTAAGTTACGCGTTTTGGGGGCCACGTAAAAAAGGGGAAAAAATTGTTTCCAAGATTTAAAAATTTCCTAAATTTTAAAATGTTAAAACTAAAATTTCAAAGGGAATAAAAAAGGGGGGATTTAATTTTTTTGGGGAATCTGTTTGCCCACCAAAACCCAAAAAGACCACTAATATTAAAGGAATATTTTTTTAAACCCCCCTTTCCTCAAAAAAGGTTTTTTTTTAAAAAATGGGTCCTTTTGGGGGATTCAAAAAAAATCTTTTTTTTTAAAGGGGGTTAAAAAACTGCCTTTCCTCTAGAAAAAAAAAAGTTTTTTTAAAATTTTTATACCCCTTCAAAAAAAAAAAAAAACTCCCCCCCAAACCAAAAAAAAATTGGGATCTTTTAAAAAGGAACCATTTTGGGAAAAAGCCCCCCAATTTTTGGGGGGGTTTTTTGGGCCAAAGATAAAGGGTTTTCTTTTTTAAAAAATTTGGGGGCCCCTATTTTTGAAAATAGGGATTTTTTTTGGCCCCAATTTTTTAATTATTTATGTTCCCCAAAGATACGGCTTTTTTAAAAGGGTTTAAAATTTTTTTGTGTTTTTCCCTTTCCCCCTTTTGGGTTTTTTTTTCCAAAAAATTTGGAAAAACCTTAAACAATTTTTTGGGGGCCCTAATTTTTTAAAAACGGGGTATTTTTTGGGGAAAAAAAAACTTTTTCCTCAGGGAACGAAATAAATTTTAAAGATCCCCCAAAAACGGGGCCCTTTGGAAATTTTAAAAAAAAACTGCAAGGAAAAAAAAAAAATTGAAAAGAGCGGGCCCCCGGGGTGGGGTTTTAAAAAAAATTCAAAAAAAAAAGGGGGTTTGATTTTCAAATCTTTTTTTGGTCCCTTTTTGATAAATAAAAAGGTTTTTGCTGTTTTTTTTTTTAAAATTTTTTTTATTTTTTTTTTTTTGGGTTTTTGGGGGCCAAATTTTTTATTTTTTTTGGGGGTTTTTTTTGGGGGGGTTGTTTTTTTGGAGTTGGGGGTTTTGGTTGGGGGGTTTTTTTTTCCCGGGTTTTTATTTTTTTGGTTTTTTTTTTTTGGGGTTGGGTTTTTTTTAAAATTTTGGGGTTGGGCCCTTTAAATTTTTTTACTAGGGGGGCCCCAAAATTTTGTAAAATTTTTTAACTGTTTAAAGGGCAAAATCATAAAAAGGTTTGGCTGCCCCACAAAAAATTTTGTTTAAAAAAATTTTTTAAATTCAAAAATAAAAAAGGTTTATTGAACAAAAGGGGGGGGGCCAAAATCCGCTAAAATTTTTACTAAAAGCCCCTTTTTTAAAAAAAATTTTTTAAAAAAACCCAAAAAAAGGGCCCAAAAAAACTTCCCCCAGGGTGGAAAGGTTTTTTAAAAAAAACTTTTGTAAGTTTTTTTTTTTTTTAAAAAAAATTTTTTTTTTTCCCGTTACGGGGAAAAAACGGGAAACCCCTACCCGGTTTCCCCAAATTTTTTAAACCCCACGAGGGGAAAGCCTGAAAAATGATAAAAAAACCCCCTTTTCCCAAAAGGCAAATTAATTTTTTTGGGGCGAAAATTTTTTTACAGGGGGGCCCTTGGGGGGTTTTCCCGGGACCCCTTTTTAAAAAACCCATATACCGGATTTTTCCTGCCAAAAAGGCCCCAAAAAAAAATTTTAAATTTTAAATTTTTTCCCCAATTTTCAATTTTAAAGGGGCCCAAAGAGAATTTTTTTAAATTTTTTTCCGGGGCCCAATTCACCCAAAAATTTTTTTTTTATAAAAAAGGGATAAAAATTTAAAAATTTTAAAATTTAAAGAGTAAAAAAATAATTAAATAATTTAAATAAAAATAAAAAATTTTAATAGAAATTTTTAAAAAAAATTAAATAAAAAAAAAATAATTAATTTAAAATAAAATTTTAAAAAATTAATAATAAAAAAAAATTTTAAAAAAATTTTAAAAAAAAAAAATTTTAATAAAAAATAAAAATAAAATAATAAAAATAATAATAAAAAAAATAATAAAAATAAAAAAATTAAAAAATAAAAAAATTTTAAAAAAATAAAAGGGGGGGAAGAAAAGGGGAAAGAAGAAAAAGGGAAGAAAAAAAGGAAGAAGGGGGGGAAAGAAAAAAAGTTTAACCAAATTTTTTAGGGGGAAAAAATTTGGGGGAAAAAAAGGCCGGGGTTTTCCCCAAAAAAAACCCCCCCAAATGGGCCCCTCCCCATATCAAAAAATCCCCCAGAAAAAAACCCAAAAAATTTGAAACCCAAGGGGCCCCCCAAAAATTTTGGCTTTGGGGCCTTTAAATTTTCAAAAATTCATTTTCCTTTTTTTCCCAAACCCCCGGGTTTACCCGACTTTTCCCACTTATTACCCGGGTTTTAAACCCTTGAAAAAAACCCAAAAATTTTTCCCTTAAAATGGCCCCTTAAATTGTTGTAAGGGGAAAAATTTTCAAAAAAAAGGGGGACTTAAAAAAAAAAATATTGCCCTTTCCCAAACCATTTTTAAAAAAACGGGGGCCCCAATTAATTTGGCGTTGGGGAATTTTTGGGGGACCCTTAAATTTTGTAAAACTTTTAGGCCGGGAAAAAAAATACCATTTTTTGGTTTAAAAAAGGGGAACCCCCATAAAAACTATTTAAACGTTTATTTCTTTCTCCCCCTTACTACAACAGAAAAAAAAAAATTGAAAAAAACCCTGAGTGTTTGGGGGGAAAACCCAACCCAAACCATACCCCAAAAAACCACCCAAAAAAAAACCCCCCCGGGTTCGGGGCCAAAAAAAAAAAGGGGTTTTAAACCCCCCCTAAAAGGGAAAATTAAAATTTCCCTTTTTTGGGGGGAAAAATTCAAAAAAAAAAGGAAACCTTTCAAAAAAATTTTTTCACCCCCCCGGATGCCCCTTGTAAAAACCTTTTTCCCCCTAAAACCCCCCCAAAAAGGGAAAAAGGGGGGGGACTAAAAAAGGAAAAAAATTAGGTGAAAAAAAAAAAAAAAAAAATAAAGGGGGCCCTTTTAAAAAATTAAAAAAATTAAGGTGTAAAAAAGGGGTTTTAAAAAAAACTATTTTTTTATTTTTGGGGTTTTGGGGGGGGCCCGGTTTTTGTTTTGTTTTTTTTTTTTTTTTAAAAAAAAATTTTTGGGGGCCTTTGAAAAAGTTTTTTTTTTCCCGGGGGGTTTTTGGGGGGGTTTGCCTATTTTTGGGAAAGGGGAAAACCCCCGGCCTTTTTGGGGGCCCCCGGGGAAAGGCCCTTTTTTCGAGCCCCTTCGGGTAGGACCCTGCGTTTTTTGGTTTGGGGGGAAGCCCCCTTGGGGGGGGAAAAGGGCCCCTTTTTACCCCCCAACCATTTTTTTTCCACCCTTTAAATTTTTTTTCTTTTTAAAAGGGGGGAAATCCTGGGCCTTTAAAAAAACGTTGCCCCCTTGCCCAGAAAAAAAAAAAAAAAAAATTTTTTTAAAAAAACCCGCCCAAACCCAGGGGGCCCCCCCCAGGGTTGTCCCCCCCAACAGGGTCAAGGGGTTTTGCTGTTTTCGGGGGGGGAACCCCTTTTCCCAAAAAAAAAAAAAGGGGATTTTTTTGAGCCC
The DNA here is from genome assembly GCF_034508935.2 of Berghia stephanieae. Lineage (NCBI taxonomy): Eukaryota > Metazoa > Mollusca > Gastropoda > Nudibranchia > Aeolidiidae > Berghia > Berghia stephanieae. The sequence continues at coordinate 2,155 of NW_027628522.1, read as the reverse complement.
CCGTTTTAAGGGGAAATTTTTTTGCGGTTTAAAAGATGCCCTTTTTAATTTTGCTATGGGAAAAAAGGGGAAAATTTTTGGATCCCACCCCCTTAAAAACCCCATTTTTTTAATTTTCCGGAAACCCCCAAAAATCAAAAAAAAAAATTTTGAAATGTTAAGTTTTTTGGGTAAGAGTTTTTTTCATTCTAAAAAATTTTAAAATTTTTAAAATTTTTTTATTTCCTTAAAAAAGAAAAAAAAAAAAAAAATTGCGGGGCACGGGTTTCCCCCCGGGGCGTTGATAAAACCCCAAAATGTTTTTTGGAAAACCCCCCCCAAAAAAAAAACCCTTTTTTTAAAAAAAAAAAAAAAAAAAAAAAAAAAGGCCCCCCCCCCAAACTTTTTTGGCAAATAAAATTAAAAATTTTTATATTCAATTTTTAAAATCTAACCGATCTTAACATAATACCCCCTTTGAAGTGATGGGTTAAAATTAACTGTAATGTCCTTGGGTTGGGAGCGCTAAGCTATTCAATCTTAAACTGTGGTTTTTTTTGTGGTCTTTGGGGAAAGACACCCCCCCTTCGGATCAGAAGGTCCAAATTCGAGTCCCGCTCCTCAGCGGCGCATAGTTTAGTCCTTAGAAAAAGCTCTTCACTCACATCCTCTCATCCCTGGCTCAGGTTAAACTGAGTACCCGGGCCGTTAGCAGCAGTGTTGTCTCTGCTGGAAAAAAACGTAATACTCCTAACTGATGTCATGTATCGTCCTACATGTTAAAATGTTGCTGTTGGTTTAGGGACACCTTGTAAAGCGCTTTGGAACACGTTTTGTGGATTTTGCGCCTACATCAAATGATCAAGAATTTTTTTCTGTTTTTTTTTTTTTAAAATATTTATTTTACTTGCAGTGGGCTGCCAATCTATATCGTTTTTTGGCGTACTGATTTGCCTCGTTCATAATTAATTAACCACAGGTCGAAAGATATGGGTTCAAACTTTCTACAACTGGGAAGTAGTTGGGAATGTGAAAAATTACATTTGATATCGTCTTAGAAATGAAATGTCACTTCTATGAATAAGAACTCTTCATGCGTTTTCGATTACTTACGTCCCCCTAGTTCAAAGCCTTGAAGAGAAAAAAATCCAATCATGATTTTAATACTTTTCAAGGTATAGTTTGTAAAACCCATGTAAATTGAAAATATTTGGCCATGTAAAAAGACACGACTCCATTACGAAGATATTTAGAGGGCAAAGTTGAAGAACAGAAGCCCAAGGGCAGACCACCTAGAACGTGGGAGGGGTGATGTGAAAGGCTGGAGTTTGGACTCTCTCAGCTGAAATGTAACCAAAAAGCATGCAACAGAGAAGAGTGGGTGCACTATTTCGACCTTTTACCTAAAGAGATGGCACGGAATTAAATAAGTAAATAAGTAAATTATTATCTTTGGCTTAAAAACCATGTGACGATATATCAAAAGTTGAATTAAAATGAATTTTTTTATTTTTTTCATTTGAATGACACACAATTATACAATCCTATCTCGCTATTAGGGGAAAAGCGTGGCTCAGCTGTACGGTCTTTGCTTCGTAACTTGAAGATACCCGAGTTCGATCACCTGCCGCTTGCGTTGTTGTGGCCTTGAGCAAGTCACCGCGCCCTAGCTCAATCGCGGCGCTGCACTGCGGCTAACGCCTGGTTATTTTCAGTCTTCCCCTTGGAATAGACCCAAGAGACAAATTTCCCCTATTGGATGAATAAAGGGAATTTTATTTTATTTTTATTTATTTTATTTAAAAGACTTAGCATTATATAGAGCAATATCCCAAACATGCTTAAAGAGCTTTTTTATGGGTTACTAGCTAATAGCAACGATTAATTACGAAGGATGAAACATGCAAGTTGCAAGCCAATATTACATTTCTTTTCCGACAAAGAAAACGCTTTAAAAGGCCAAATATTTATTTTTTACACCTGATTAAAGGTTGAAGATTTGCGAGTGAAGAGTCTCTTCTAGACATTCACTCTATATCTCGCTCAGAACGGGACTTGAAATCCTGACCTATCTATCTAAAGGCGAGTATCAACCACACGTCCACATAGCCCCCGCTAACATATTCGTCTTTGGAACACCATATACCGATATATCATACTCAAATCTTTTTTCATT
>NW_027628521.1:0-3949 GCF_034508935.2 Berghia stephanieae | reverse complement strand
CATACATACTACATACAAAAACAAATACCCCGGTGAAGAAAAATTAAAAAAAGCACGGGAAAACCTTTAAATATTGTTTTTTTTTTAGGTGAGCATTAAAATGAAAAAAAATCTAAAAATTTTAAAATACCCCCATAATTCCATTGGGTTTGACCTGCTTTTTTTGAAACGTGATGAACAGTAAAGCAAAGAAAAAAAAGCAATTGAGAAATGTTTGTAGGTAGGAGTAGTCTAGGTAGTACATCGTAGTATTATTTTGTATTTTAGTAGTGTATAGTAGTAGTAGTAGTAGTAGTAGTATTAGTGTAGTAGTATTTTAGAGTTATAGTAGTAGTATAGTATTTGTAGTATGTAGTATTAGTAGTAGTGTAGTAGTAGTAGTGTGGGTAGAGTTTTGTAGTAGTAGTAGTAGTAGTTGAGTGTAGTAGTAGTAGTAGTAGTGTGTTAGAGTAGTAGTAGTAGGTAGTAGTAGTAGTTGTAGTAGTAGTAGTGTATAGTAGAGTAGTAGTAGTAGTGTAGTAGTAGTGTAGTAGTAGTATAGTAGTAGTGTAATAGAAAAGTAGTAGTAGTAGTAGTAGAGTGTAGTATTGTAGTATTTGTAGTAGTAGTAGTGTGTGTGTAGTGTAGTGTAGTAGTGTAGTAGTTGCTAGTAGTTGTAGTAGTTAGTGAGGGGAGGGGGAGGAGGAGGAGGAGGAGGAGGGGGAGGAGGGAAAGAATAGGGGAGGAGGAGGGTGTAAATATTTGTTTTGTGTAGTTTTTAGTAGTAGTTTTGTTGTTGTGTATAGTAGTATAGTGTATTTTAGTAGTAGTGTAGTGTAAGTAGTAGTAGTGTATTTAGAACTAGTGTGTAGTAGTAGAAATAGGTAGTAGTAGTGTAGTGTATAGAGTAGTGGTTTAGTAAGTGTAGTAGTAGTAGTGTAGTAGTATAGTAGTAGTAGTAATAGTGTAGTGTAGTATTCGAGTAAAAGTGTCTGTTTTTTATTGTTTTGTGATGTTCGGCGTTTTTTGAAAAGTGGGTGGGCCGCGAAATGTTTTACACAAAATATTGAAATAGGGTTGCCTGTTTACAAGGGAAAAACTTTTTTTTTTTTGGCGAGGGGGGATTTAATAGTAGTAGTAGTTAGTAGTAGTGAGTAGTGTGAAAGTAGAGTAGTAGTAGTGTGTGTAGTGTAGAGTAGTGTGTTGTAGAGTAGTGTAGTAGTAGTTAGTAGTAGTAGTAGTAGTAGTAGTAGTAGTAGTAAGTAGTAGTAGTAGTAGTATAGTATACGAGGGCTTTTAAAAAAATACGAAAAATGCCCTTGCTCAGCAACCGTGGGATTTTTTAATTCTGAAAACAAATGATTTTCCTTATTTCTTAAAAATTTTTTCCCAAAAATTATGAAGTGCATATTTTGCAAAATGAATTGCTAGACGATTTAAAGAGGGGTGGCCCCCCTTAAAAACTTGGTAAAAGGAGGAAATCAGAGCTGTCATACTTTTTTTTTGAACCCCAAAAAAGTCTAAAAATCCTACAAATTCATAAAGAATTCGGTGTTATGGTGAGATGTTTAAGCCGTACACAGTCTATCAGGGTGAAATTTGTTTAAACCCGGCCTTCCCGATTTGAAGAGGGAAGGGAGAGGGGTTCGATAACTGGATCAAAAGAAAATGTGAAGCGAGTTGATGAGCTTATTCGTAAAGACGGGGTTGAAATTCAGAAATCGCAAGCAGTCTTGAAATTGGGAAAATTTTTCCCCCATAAATTGTATTTGATGAACTTGGCTAAGAAAGTCAGCGCAAGGGGGTTTCCCAAAGCAATTAAGAAAATCATAAAAACAAAGATTGGACTCTGAAAGGGAAACTTTTGAGAAGAAGCAAGGCTCCGCAGGGTTACGGGCATATCCCATCGCCGGCGGGACTTTTGGGTCGTTGTGACTTTTTTGACAGCATAGCACCGGTGTGAGTTGGTTGCCCCTTTTGCCCCCCAGAAAAAAAGCATGATTCGAAGCAGGGAAACTCCACCCTCACCGTCCCCGAAGAAATTCAAGTCATGCGGTCAGCAAAGAAAAAATAATGGAAACTGTTTTTGGGACAGTGTGGTGTTATTCTGTTCGAAACCCTTAAAACCCTGGAGAAAAAAATAAATTATTGCAAGGTGGCCCAAATTTGACAAGTTAGGGGGCCCATTCGCAGAAAGCACCGAGGGAAATTGACCAACGGGGTCATTTTGCAACACGACAAAGCTCACCCCCCCAGCAGAGTGAGCAAGGTTGACTAGAGAAATATGGTGGGAGTTTTGCCACACCCCCCACACAGTCCCGACCTCGACCATTGATTTTCACCCTTTGGACCACTGAAACGTGAGCTGTCAGGAAATGTTTGATGTCGATTAGGAGCTTGTTGACCTGTGCGGAAATGGCTACAAAACCTTGACGGAAATTTTTCGAGAGGGTATTATTCCATGGTGCGGTTGGGAGAAGTTTCGCGTCTTGGCTGTTGTAGATAAATGAAGGACGAGTCAGGTTTGAACACGGCAAAAATTTTTGATAGATAAAAAAAAACCCGGGTTTTACAGGCATTTTTCGGTTAATTTTGAAAGGCCCTCGTAGTAGTAGTGTGTAGTGTAGTAGGAGGAGGGGAGAAAACATACATACATCCATACCTACATAAAATACATAAATAAAATACATACTTTAATACATAAAATACTACTTAAAACATACGTTAAATACATACATACCTAAAATAAAAATAAAAAATACAACATACAAACATAAAATAAATACAACGACATACATCCCAAAAATAAAAAACAAAATACAAAAACATCAAAAAACACAAAACAATAATACATACAACATACAAAACAACAAACAAACATACACAAAGGGGGAAGAAATTATTTAAAACAGGGGAAAAAATTTTTAAAAAATTTGTTTTTTTTTTTGGTGAGCATTACAATGAAAAAATACTCCCAACAATTTAAAAAAGGTCCATAATTCCTTTGGGAAATGTCACACCTGCATATTCTTGTAAACGTCGATGAACAGATGAATGAAAAGAAAAAAAAGCAATTAGTTGAAATTGTTGTAGAAAAGGATTAGTCATAGTAGTATTAGCATCGTGTAATATAGTAGTAGTAGTATTTTGTAGTAGTAGTGAGTTAGAAAGTAGTAGTATAGTGGGGGGGAGTAGTAGTGGGAGTAGTAGTAGTAGAAAGGGGGGAGTGTTTTTTGTAGTAGTAGTAGTGGGGTAGGAGAGTAGTATAGTAGTTAGTAGTAATTTTAGTAGTAGTAGTAGTAGTAGTAAGTAGTAGTTGTAGTGTATAGTAGTATGGGTTAGTAGAGTAGTATTTAGTAGTAGAATTTTAGTATTTAGTAGTAGTAGTAGTAGTAGTATAGTAGAGTAGAAATTTGGTAGTAGTAGTAGTATTTAGTGGGATAGTAAGTATTTAAGTTTAGAAGGATAGTAGTATAGTATTTAGTAAGTGTAGTATTATTTAGTAGTAGTAGTAGTAGTAGTGATTTGTAAAGTAGTATAGGGGGAGTAGTAGAAATAGTATTTTTAGTTATTAGTGTAGTAGTAGTTAGTAGTAGGAGGAGGAGGGGGGGAGAGGAGGGGGAGGAGGGGAGGAGGAGGAGGAGGGGGAGGAGGAGGAATAGGATGAGGGGGAGGGGGTTAATAGTATTTAGTGGGAGTAGTAGTAGTAGTATTTTAGTAGTAGTAGTAGTTGTTTTTTGTAGAAAGTAGTATTTAGTAGTAGTAGTATTTTGTAGTAGTAGTTAGTAGTAGTAGTAGTAGAGAACTAAAGTAGAGTAGTAGTATTGTAATAGAAGTAGACTAGTAGTATATTAGTAGTATAGTAAGTAGTTTTTTTAAATAGTATAGTAGTAGTAATAGAAAGTGGGGAGTAGTAATAGTATTTTAGTAGAGTAGTAGTAGTAGAGATAGTAGTAGTGGGTAGTAAGTA
>NW_027628520.1:0-3949 GCF_034508935.2 Berghia stephanieae | reverse complement strand
TCTGCTACAACTGTGGACTGTAAAAAGTATTCAACAACGTTGATTAAATAGTAGAATGTTTTTTTGATTAGTTGTGTATGTTTTGTCAAAGTGACAGCAATCTGCTACAACTGTGGACTGTAAAAAAGTATTCAACAACGTTGATTAAATAGTAGAAATGTTTTATGATTAGTTGTGTATGTTTTGTCAAAGTGACAGCAATCTGCTACAACTGTGGACTGTAAAAAAGTATTCAACAACGTTGATTAAATAGTAGAAATGTTTTATGATTAGTTGTGTATGTTTTGTCAAAGTGACAGCAATCTGCTACAACTGTGGACTGTAAAAAAGTATTCAACAACGTTGATTAAATAGTAGAAATGTTTTATGATTAGTTGTGTATGTTTTGTCAAAGTGACAGCAATCTGCTACAACTGTGGACTGTAAAAAGTATTCAACAACGTTGATTAAATAGTAGAAATGTTTTATGATTAGTTGTGTATGTTTTGTCAAAGTGACAGCAATCTGCTACAACTGTGGACTGTAAAAAAGTATTCAACAACGTTGATTAAATAGTAGAAATGTTTTATGATTAGTTGTGTATGTTTTGTCAAAGTGACAGCAATCTGCTACAACTGTGGACTGTAAAAAGTATTCAACAACGTTGATTAAATAGTAGAAATGTTTTATGATTAGTTGTGTATGTTTTGTCAAAGTGACAGCAATCTGCTACAACTGTGGACTGTAAAAAAGTATTCAACAACGTTGATTAAATAGTAGAAATGTTTTATGATTAGTTGTGTATGTTTTGTCAAAGTGACAGCAATCTGCTACAACTGTGGACTGTAAAAAAGTATTCAACAACGTTGATAAATAGTAAAATGTTTTATATTAGTTGTGTTGTTTTGTCAAGACAGCAATCTGCTACAACTGGGACTGTAAAAAGTATTCAACAACGTGATTAAATAGTAGAAAGTTTTATGATTAGTTGTGTAGTTTTGTCAAAGTGACAGCAATCTGCTACAACTGTGGACTGTAAAAAGTATTCAACAACGTTGATTAAATAGTAGAAATGTTTTATGATTAGTTGTGTATGTTTGTCAAAGTGACAGCAATCTGCTACAACTGTGGACTGTAAAAAAGTATTCAACAACGTGATTAAATAGTAGAAATTTTTATGATTAGTTTGTAGTTTGTCAAGTGACAGCAATCTGCTACAACTGTGACTGTAAAAAGTATTCAACAACGTTGATTAAATAGTAGAAATGTTTTATGATTAGTTGTGTATGTTTTGTCAAAGTGACAGCAATCTGCTACAACTGTGGACTGTAAAAAGTATTCAACAACGTTGATTAAATAGTAGAAATGTTTTATGATTAGTTGTGTATGTTTTGTCAAAGTGACAGCAATCTGCTACAACTGTGGACTGTAAAAAGTATCAACAACGTTGATTAATAGTAGAAATGTTTTATGATTAGTTGTGTATGTTTTGTCAAAGTGACAGCAATCTGCTACAACTGTGGACTGTAAAAAGTATTCAACAACGTTGATTAAATAGTAGAAATTTTTATGATTAGTTGTGTATGTTTTGTCAAAGTGACAGCAATCTGCTACAACTGTGGACTGTAAAAAGTATTCAACAACGTTGATTAAATAGTAGAAATGTTTTATGATTAGTTGTGTATGTTTTGTCAAAGTGACAGCAATCTGCTACAACTGTGGACTGTAAAAAGTATTCAACAACGTTGATTAAATAGTAGAAATGTTTTATGATTAGTTGTGTATGTTTTGTCAAAGTGACAGCAATCTGCTACAACTGTGGACTGTAAAAAGTATTCAACAACGTTGATTAAATAGTAGAAATGTTTTATGATTAGTTGTGTATGTTTTGTCAAAGTGACAGCAATCTGCTACAACTGTGGACTGTAAAAAAGTATTCAACAACGTTGATTAAATAGTAGAAATGTTTTATGATTAGTTGTGTATGTTTTGTCAAAGTGACAGCAATCTGCTACAACTGTGGACTGTAAAAAAGTATTCAACAACGTTGATTAAATAGTAGAAATGTTTTATGATTAGTTGTGTATGTTTTGTCAAAGTGACAGCAATCTGCTACAACTGTGGACTGTAAAAAAGTATTCAACAACGTTGATTAAATATAGAAATGTTTTATGATTTAGTTGTGTGTATGTTTTGTCAAAGTGACAGCAATCTGCTACAACTGTGGACTGTAAAAAAAGTATTCAACAACGTTATTAAATTAGTAGAATGTTTTATTGATTAGTTTGTATGTTTGTCAAAGTGACACAATCTGCTACAACTGTGACTGTAAAAAGTATTCAACAATGTTGTTGAATGAAATTGTTAATGTGGATGTAAGTTTCAAGTTAAATAGAATGTTACAATTGTGGATGTAAAAAGACACAATCTGATTAAATGTAGAAAGTTTATAGTTTGTTTGTAAAATGTTAGATTGTGATGTTGCAGTAAAAAGCATTCAACAGTGATTAAAAGATTAAAAGTTATTAATAGTGATGTTTTGTCAATGTGTTGTTTGTCAAATGAAGATTCACAACGTGATTAAAAAGTAATATATTTGATTAGTTGTGTATATGTTTTGTAAAGTGAGATTTTGTCAAATGTGGACTGTAAAAAGTATTCAACACTGTTATTAAATAAGAATTTTTTGAATTAGTTGTGTTGTTTTGTCAATTTGAGATTCTGCTACAATGGAATTAAAAATATTGAAACGTTATAAAATATTAGAAAGTTGTTATTAGTAGAATTGTTTAATATTTGTAAGTGTCAAATTGCAAAACGTGACTTAAAATGATTGAAAAGTTTTAAATATGTTGATTAAAGTAAATGTTATGTATGTATTGTCAAGTACAGCAATGTACAATTGTTAAAAAAGTATTAAGTTGATTAAATAGTAAAATTTTATGATATTGTATGTTTTAAAGTTCAGCAATCTGTACAACGTGATTAAAAAGATTCAACACGTTGATAAGTAGAATTTTTATGATTAGTTGTTATGTTTTGTCAAAGTGCAGCAATTGACATGGAAGTAAAAAATATTAAATAGTAAATGTTTAAATGTTTTATGATTAGTTGTGTAAGTTTGTCAAAGCAATCTGCTCAACTATGACTGTAAAAAGTATTCAACAACGTTATTAAATATAGAAATTTTTTATTGTTGTTTTTGTCAAATACAATTGTACAATGTGAGTAAAAAAGTTCAAATATAATTGATAAAGTAGAAGTTTTAGTTGTTGGAGTTTGTCAAAGTGACGACTTAAGTGAAAGTAAAGTTTAATGAAATGTTTTAGATTGTATGTGCGTAATTTCATGGATTAAAAGTAAGTTGATTGAATGTTGTATGAGTTAAAGTGCAATTACATGTAAAGTATAAAATTGTAAAAGAAATTTAAATTGTTGTTTAATGAACAATGTAATGTGGATGTAAAGTATTAAATTTTAAAGTAAAATGTTTTGATAGTATTTTGTAAAGAGAATTGTACTTACTGTAGTATTCAAGTATTAAATAAGAAATTTTATATTAGTTGTTATGTTTCAATGCAAATGTAAATGTATGTAAAGTTCAAAGTTGTAAATGTGAATTTATAATTGTTATTGTAAATGAAATTACTGTGCAAAAGTACAACACTGATAATATAATATGATTTGTGAGTTTAAGTACAAATGTCAATTGACTGAAATTTCAACAAGTATAAATAGTAAAATGTTTTATGATTATGTGTTTTTTCAAATGCACAATTAAATGTGGATGTAAAAAGTATTCAACAACGTTGATTAAATAGAGAAATTTTATGATTAGTTGATGTTTTGTCAATGAACGATTGCTACAACTGTGATTAAAAAAGATTCAACAGTTGATTAAATTAGAAATGTTTTAATATTGTAAATTGACAGTAAGATTCAAAACTTAAAATATAAAAAGTATTTATGA
>NW_027628519.1:0-3955 GCF_034508935.2 Berghia stephanieae | reverse complement strand
GATATTTGGGCCCCCGGGGGTTATTTGGGGGCCATCGGGGGGTTATTTGGGGGCCCCGGGGTTTTATTTGGGCCACTGTTCTTAAAAAAAAGATTTTTTTTGCCCCCAAAAAATTTTATTTTTAAAAATCAAACAATTTTTGGGAATGTTTTCACTCTTTATAAAAATTTGAGAGAAAAAAAAAAAGTTTTTGGGTCACTATTTTTAAAAATAAACAAAATGGCCCAAAGTCACCCTGGGGCCAAATTACCCCATTTTGGGGTATATAAAAATAAAAATTTGTTATGATATATATGAAATACGATTTGATATGTTCATTGAAATAAGCCATGATTGTGATTTTCATTATGCAGGGTATAAATGTGTATGTACGTATTGTCTGTTCATTTATATTCAAAGTGGAGCTCTCCTCCCCCCCCCCCCCCCCCCCAATCTTCCTCCTCTACTTCTCTTCAGGGTCCCGATAGCTCATTGGTAGAGCATTCGCATCACGTGAAAAGGGAACTGAAGAGTGATCCTGGATGAAGTCGAGATTTTTTTCTGATGACCTCCCCTGTCTATCTAGCATGATTGGGTAGCTGGGTCTGTTAAATCTGGTGGAAAGTAATTTTGTGATATACTAACTCCCTATCCAAAGGATAGCAGGCAATTGGTTTCACGCTATAGAAACCAGGATAAACTAGGGTTACTTGGCCTAATGGCTCTGAAGGACTACTTCCTCATCCTCCTCCTCATCCTCTTCTTTCCCCATTGTCCTCCACCTCCTCCTCATCCTCTTCTTTCCCTTGTCCTCCACCTCTTCTCCTCTTCTTTCCCCTTGTCCTCCACCTTCTCATCCTCTTCTTTCCCCTTGTCCTCCACCTCCTTCTCCTATTCTTTCCCCTTGTCCTCCACCTCTTCTCCTCTTCTTTCCCCTTGTCCTCCACCTCCTTCTCCTCTTCTTTCCCCTTGTCCTCCACCTCCTCCTCTGTTCCAGCTACAGCTTCAGGTCTCTGAAGAATGTTGTGGTTAACATTTGACTGGTTTTCTGTGTAGTAACTTTTGAAGATTTGATTGCCTGATAGGCTTCATTGACTCGAAGATATTTATATAAAATCGACACCTCCTTATGGAATGGAAAGGAACCGAACCACGCCCCTCGGACAGTCATTTGAATGTAAACATGGCTGACCCTAATAGTGCTACACATTATTACTGTTAATGGTATGCCTCACTGGCGCTGAAATGACCCAAAAGTGTTGCAAGCGCTGTAAAGCTCTTAAAAATTAAAAAAGCTTGTCCATGTAGTTTTCTTGTTGTCAAATCAAATAATATTCTATGTATATTCCAATGTTGTCATTATTGTTGACTTTTGTGCTGAAATGCTGGAGGTGTCGTGTTATTGTTGTTTTTTTGTGCTGAAATGCTGGAGTGTCGTGTTATTGTTGTTGTTTGTTTTTTTTGTGCTAAAATGCTGGAGGTGTCGTGTTATTGTTGTTGTTTGTGCTGAAATGCCGGAGGTGTCGTGTTATTGTTGTCGTTTTTTTTTTTGGTGCTGAAATGCTGGAGGTGTTGTGTTATTGTTGTTGTTTTTTTGTGCTGAAATGCTGTAGGTGTCGTGTTATTGTTGTTGTTGTTTTTTTTGTGCTGAAATGCTGGAGGTGTCGTGTTATTGTTGTTGTTGTTGTTTTGTGCTGAAATGCTGGAGGTGATGTGCTACAGTTTCAATGATCTCGATGTGTGTTACTATTTTATTACAGTATTCGCTGGATTTCAACACGCTTCACAATACAGCATGTTGGAGGAACTGGGTGACGAATGATTGCATCTATATAATGAGTCGTTTCCTCCCATGAGTTGGGTGGGGCTCCTGGCCTCTCCATAATGGGCAGGGAGGCACCTACTGTGTCTTCAATCCCCTATATCTGTTTTCCAACATGCTTTCTGTCTTTGTTTGGAATGAGGTTACTTGGTTTTGTCCTGGCCTGGCCGGAAACCCTAGCTGGGAGGGAAATGGTCAAATGTGAAGTTAAAGTTTTGGGAGTGATATTTTTTTGTCTTGTACATCATCTCTTTGTTTTGCATTATATACAATTTGTAAACATTGGTGTTTTTCCTCTTAGTGGGGACCTGTGTGGTGGTTGGGTGAGACATTTAGGTGATCTCAAACTAAGTACAACTGATAGTGTGCTCTTGTAAGCTACATCGGGTTCCTATTTGAACCATTCCCTTTGTCTGACTTTTTCTTTGGTGCTTTAATTGTAATTCTAGAACTTTTACTATCCATTATATCCTTCTTACTGGCGTTTGACTTTACCTAAATGTGTTGAAGGGCCGTAAAAACCTTAACTCTTTCCTTACCATCCGTTGAAAAATCGTCACATTCGTTACGATGCAGCCAACAATTTCTCATTCTGATTTCTCTGGTACATCAACAAAATCTAAAGAAATGCTTTGATTACAGCTATAAATACTAAACACTGTGTTGTAGATATCATTTTGCTGAACAGCCTGGGTGGGGTTCCTGCCCTCCCATAGTGGGCAGGGAGGTACATATTTGGTCTTCTATCCCCTTATATATGTTTTCCAACATGCTTTCTGTCTTTGTCTCGGAATGAGATCATTTTGTTTTGTCCTGGCCCTGGCCAGAGTCCTGGCTGGGAGGGAAACATCAAATGCATAGTTATTGTTTTGGGAGATGATTTTTTTTTTTTTCCTTGTAATCATCTCCCTGTTATGTATTTTTATATTTTTTTTTTAAATTTTATAATGTAAGCATTTGAGTGTATTCCTCTTTGTTGGATTTTGTGCTTGTGTCCGGAGGAGACTTTATGGGTGATCTCAAACTAATACATTGTGGTATTGCTCTTGGAATCTACATCTGATCCCTATTTGTTCCCAGTTCCCCTTTGTCTTACTTTTTTGGGCTGCTTTAATTGGGTAGTTCTAGAACTTTTTTTACTTTCCATTTTCTTCCTTTTTACTGGCGCTGCTATAACCTAAATGTGTTGCAAGCGCCATAAAAATCTTTAAAAACAAACATAAAAAAAAAAAGAAAAAAAAGCTGAACAGCATTCCGTATAGAATGCACTTGTTGCTTTTTTGTTTGATTAGGAAATATTTTGTGTCGGGTGGGTGTGAATTTTCGGGGGAAATTCTAAAAATATCTGGTAAGGAGAGAGTTGAAAACTTAAACAAATAACAAACCTCCGACGAAAATTCGATTTCGGCACCCTTAGTTTCCAAGACATTTTGTTAGCTTCTCCTAAGAGCGTGTTGGAATCTAGCGTGTAATGTACTGTATCATCATTATTATTCAGTGCAATTCTACACGTGTTTAAACGGTTACAGGGTTCAACGTCGTGATGTCCAAAAATTGTTGCATGAATGTATTATTACAAAACTGTGTAATCGGAAAAGCCGTTTAGTTGGGATAAATCTTTTCAGTATCATTACTCACCAAACAGCAGAGCTGATCAATTGCAATAGGGGCGACGGGAACAGAACATTAGTGCTGTACTTGATATTATATTATTATTATTATTGTTATTTTTCATTATTATTATTATTATTTTTTATTATTATTATTATTATTTTATTATTATTATTGTTGTTGTTTTTTTGTTGTTAGTACTATTACTATTATCACGAATATGGCTAAGGTTATTATTATCGTCATTATTTATCTGGGCCCTTTTTTCCAAATGGTCTCCCTAATATCATTGGTCACGCCTTCAAACTCCCCAGCTATGGATGTTTACAAAATACCAAATCTTTTAGGAATGAGGTTATTTTGTATTTGGGCGCTGGTTGTTTAACAAATAACTTCTCCCCCGGTGACGTCCAATCAAGGGACGCTACTCTTCCGCTAATCTCATTCTTATAGAGGTAACTTGGTGGCAACCTCTGACCTTCCATTCCATGGTGGGAAGGTGGGGAGGTCACTTGCTGTGTTTACTTCTATTCCCCCCCCCCC
>NW_027628518.1:0-3957 GCF_034508935.2 Berghia stephanieae | reverse complement strand
GTTTTTTCAAACAAAAACCCAATAACATCATCGTCATCATCGTCATCAAAATAAACCATCATCATAAATCATCATAAATCACCCCAAACATCACATCATCATCATAAAATAAAAAATCAAAATTCATCATCATAAAACCCCCATCATCACATAAAAAATAATAAAAAAATTTAAGATAATAATAATCGTCGCCCTTTTTTCATTATCATCATCAGTAAACAATAAATCATCACATAAATAAAAATTTAAAAATAATAAAATAATAATAAAAATAGAGAGAGAAAGAGAGGTTAGATAGATGGATAGATAGATAGTAGATAGATAGATAGTAGATAGATAGTTTAAGATGATAGATAGATAGATAGAAAAAGAAGGGAAAAAAAAGGGAGAAAGAAGAGAAGAGAGAAGAGAGAGAGAGGGAGAGAAAGAAAGGAGGAAAAAAGAGAAAAAAGAAAGAAAGGAAGAAGAGAGAGAGGAGAGAGGGAGAGAGGGAGGAGAGAGGGAGAGACGGATAAAATAAGGAGGAACGTGAAAATTTAAAAATTTTGTGGTTTTGATTGGCCTCGTAAAGATTTTAAAAATTTCTAAGGAAAAGGGCTAGAAAAATTTTTTTTTAAAAAAATTTTAAACGATATTAATTTGTACAAATGGGTTTTCCCTTGTATAAGAAACCCACGAGTTGTTCACATAAAAGGGGGCCCCCAAACAAGACCATTTGTCCAAAAGGTTTCCCTTTTTTCTGATTTGTTTGATGTGAATGAACAGATAAAAAATTTTGTAACGCAAAATTTTAAAAAACCTTTGAGGACGGGTGTTTCCCCTTAATGGGGAAAAAAATGTGAAAAAAAACCCCTCTACTTTTTTGGTTTCCCAAAATTTGGGAATGTGTTGAAACCCAATGGAAAATTAACCGAAATAATAAATTGGTTCCCATAAAGGGGGCAAAACTATTTCAGTATGGGTTTTAATAGCAGTTTTTCGGTTTATGGGGATGTAAAGCGAGGAGCGGGATCTTTAAAAAATACCAGCATATTATTTTTTAGCCCTATAAAAAAGATTTATCAGACACCAGAAGGAAAAAATTAACCCACAAGGGGGGGTTGTATCAGCCCCAAAGGAAGGGGGGTTTTTACATTTCCCAATGAAAAAAAAAAGGGCCCAAAATTTTTTTTCCTTTTTAAAACCAAAAAAAAAAAAAAAAGTTTGCATTTTCCCCCGTTTTTACCCTTTTCTGAAAAAAAAAAAGTTATAGGTTTTTTTAGTTTTGTAAGAAATTCGGGGCTTCTTGTAAAAATTTTTAAATGGGCTGTTTTGAAAATGTTACCCCCAACCCATTTTTAAAAAAAAAGATAATACACCCCAACAAAAACACATACAAATCAACAACAACAACAACAAATATATAATAATATATATTTAAAATATATATTTTTATATGTGTGTTTGTGTGTGGTGGCATGTGTTTGTGGGGTGTGGGGTGTGGTAAATGCATATAATATATGTATGTATAAAATATTATAATATCAGAAACATTCATATTTTATCATGTTGGGGATATTTATCCCCAATTTTTAAATATTGCTGGAACTACTATCATTATTTTTTCCCCCTAACTATTATAATAAGTAAAAATTAAATATCAAACATCATCATCTCATAATTCCCTCATTCCTCTTTCTCTCATCATAAAAATATTATTTTCAATCTCTTCTTCGTACTTTTCTTCTAACGGAAAAACCTTCCATCTTAAACAGCTTTGAACAGTTCGGGGAAACAAATACCTACCCCAAAAAAAAAAAAAAAAAAAAAAAAAAAAAAAAACAAACCCCAAAAACCTGTACCAAAAGTGTAAAAAAACATGATCTCTCTTCAATACTTAAAACCAGGTGAAGTTTGTTGGACACATCCTGAAAAGAGATTTGAAATTTCCGCAATAATTTTTATGTTTTTTTTCAAATTTGGGGCCTGAACCCCAATGGAGCCCCGTCTCTGGGCATCAAAACGGTCTCAAAAGATTTCCAAAACCAACCTCCGCTTAAAAGTCAAATTTTAGACCTCAACAACATCAAGACAAAAAAACCCGTCTTTTAGAAAGATCGAAGTTGGGCGGGAAATAGGGGTTTTTTTTTTTGATTTTTTCCACCCCGATTATAGTAAATTTCACTAAAAGGTATTTAACCCGATATAATTTAAGGTTACAATGTTTTTGTGTTGGTCCGTTTTACTTCCGGATGGCAAAATTTTTGAGTTTCTTAGCCCGGGGCCCTACTATTTAATGGAAAGGCTTTTCCCCCCTGCCCCTTTGGTTCTATCTTACCCTGGACTATACAATTTGGGTTTTGGATATAAAATTTATTGAGTAAAAAAAATCCAAAAATTTAGTTTATTCTTTCTGAAGATTTGCAAGTTTGTCTGATTAAACTTATTTTTCTTGGGTGCTTAATTGTAGTTCCAAAAAATTTTTTTATCCCCTTTTCTTTTTTTTTATGGCGCTGAAGACCTTAATGTGTTGAAGGCCGTAAAACCCCTTAAAAAAAAAAACAAAACCCAAATCCATTCGTGGTATACAAAAACAACAAAACAACTCCTCTGCCGGTCCCTTCTTCTTTTCTTCTGGGGGTTTTTAACCCTGGGGGCGGGGGAAAAACAATGGCGACGGAGAAAGGGAAATTTTTTTTCCTTTTTTTGAGAGGTTATTTCCCCGAGCGCCCCTTCGGAAGGGGGTGAGTTAGTAAATGCATTGTCGGCCACTTACTTACGCACATGGGAAAAAGTTTCGACCTATGGGCCCGAAGCTCTTTGGACTTACTTTGTTTTAGTAAAATTTTTGGGGGTTCTCCTTTAAAATGCACTCTTAGGAAAAACACATATATAAACTATCCCGGGTCCCCAAAAGAGGTTTTTAAAAGTGGTCTCCCCAAATATTATTTTTTAATTATTTTTATTATTATTATTATTATTTTATTTTACAAGTCCAGGGGGTAAAAGGAATTAAAAAAAGAGGGAATTTTTTGTGGAGCCCGTATAAGGGGAAATAACCCACAAAATTATTATTGATTTAGGACTAATTAATGCCCTGGTTACAGCGACCCCTTGCGGGTATTTTAAATGTGCCCGGGGAAGAAAATACGCAATGAATTGGTGTCTTTTTGGCAAAACACGATAAATGGACCAATCTCTGCACTATAGGTTTTGCCTTTTTAAAAACCCAAAGAGAAGTGAATCAAGGCTTTAAACAGAAAAATCATAAAAACCGAGGAATCTGGGGGGAAGCTGTAGGAGTGTTTTAAAAATGCCCCTTTTTGAGTTTTTATATTCATACTCGAATGCAATTATTTTTTTTATTTTTCTTGAGCATGTTTTAAAAAGTAAAGAAAGGGTTTTAAGTACACTTCCGAAGTTTTATCCAAAGCAGTCGGTCTGGAATTTATGATTACTTCCCCTTTATCCAATTGAACGTTACAATCCGTTTTTTTTTTTTACTATATATACCCTTTTTACTACTATACTACTATACTACTACTATATTATAAATTTCTATACTTTACTACTACAACAAAAAACAAAATATTATTTACTATACACAAAACAACAAAAAAACAAAACAAATACTATACTACTACTATACTACTTTTACTACTATATAACCCACACTACTACTACTTTTACTACTACTAAAATACTGATTAAAAAACTCCATATTGACGTAATTAAATTTTTTCTTTTTTAACAGATCAAGACTTACATTTTAAGACGCACATTTTGTCCCCCCAAAATAAAAAATTTTGATCGTTTTGGGGTTTGTGATAGCGAAAAATGGCGTTGGCTTATTCTGTATTACGAGGGGTTTTAAAATTGGGGCGGTACTCATTTTACTTCCACCCCCTTACCTATGGGTAGGGGGCAACAAAAAAATACACTTTCCCTTCCGTGGGCATTTATCGGGAGCCCCCCCCA
>NW_027628517.1:0-3961 GCF_034508935.2 Berghia stephanieae | reverse complement strand
CTTGGGTGCGCGTTTATTTCGTCCCCCCCCTCCCAGGGCCGGGTGGGGCGACGTCTCCCGTGGTCAGACGGGAGCCCTCGATCTACGGCCGCCAGTGGGGGCCGAGACCCCGACCGGTACGGCACGTCGCGCCGCTCAGTCCCCCCGAGAAGACCGGTTGCGGCGACGTCGTGGGGCCGACCCCCATACGGACGTGGCCGGTGACTTCGCCCACGGCCGCAATTTGCGTTCAAGCGTCGATGTTCAATGAGGCAGCTGCAGTTCACACGACTAAAATACGGCGGGCCCGCACTCTTCATCGACGCGCGAGCCGATTTGATCCACCCCCAAAGGTTGTATTTTATTTTCTCTCGCTTAAGGGCCAAACGACGAAAAAGGGTGGGGGGGGGCAAGCGTTGCGCGCGCGGTTACTCGCGGCGCAACGCCGCCGCCCCCCGTTTATCGCCTGGACCGCTCCCCGGCCAGGGAGCAGCCCGGCCTCACCGGACAGTTTTTTTTTAAACCCTTCACCGCGGCGGGCCGGGCTGGGGGCAAACGAAATCGGACGTGATCCTACGAAGGTTCACCTACGGTAACCTTGTTACGACTTTTACCCTCTCGGGGCCAGCGCAGTTCGGGCGACATCGCGACGACTGCGATTTCAGGAGCCGAAGCTCCGTCTCCCCGGCCACTCCGGGGCCCTGGCTGCGCCGTCCACCGAAGGTAGCGACGGGCGGTGTGTACAAAGGGCAGGGACGTGTCGGCACGGATGCTGACCCGTGACTACGTGGCATTCCGAGTTCACGGCCCAACTCGCAGGAAGACCGACCCGGAAATGAAGACTCCTACGTCACGGTCTACACCGCGCCGGCTGGCGCCACCACTGTAGCACACGTGCAGCCCAGGCGGGCTAAGGGGATCACAGGACCTGTTATGGCTCCATCTCGTACGCACTGCTCGAGGTCAATCCCTGCAGGACGCGGGCCCGCCCCGACGGCGGTCCGGGGCACCGCCTCTCCCTGAGGGGAAGACCGACGCCCGACCCGAGAGCCGAACGCCCGACCCAACCCGTTTAGGGCGGGACCCCTCTTGACCGCCGTTTGTTATCCGCCAGGGCAGAGTTCGCCCCTTATCGGAATGAACCAGACGGGGTCGCTCCACGGGCTAGCAACGGCCATGCACCACCACCCACCCAATCATGAAAGAGCCTCAGTCGTCAATCCACGCGGTGTCCGGACTGGTAAGCTTCCCGTGTTGAGTCAAATTGAGCCGCGGCTCCACTCCTGGTGGTGCCCTTCCGTCAATTCCTTTAAGTTTCAGCCTTGCGACCGTACTCCCCCGGAGCCCAGGCACTCTGGATTTCCGGGGCCTCGCGAGGCTTCCCCACAGGGGACGTCCCCGCGTAACCGGTCGGCCATGGTTTACTGTCGGAACTACCGCCGGGTACCTGATCGCGTTCGTTCCTCCGACTTTCGTTCATTTATCACGAAGGCGCTCTTGGCCGGTGCCTTCGCTTTGTTCGTCCCACCCCGATCGTCGGATTCCCCCTCCGCGGTAGTACGCCGCCCCCCGGCCGTCTCTATAGACCTCGCCCACCGCCCCCACGGAGACCGGTCCCGTGGTTACATTGCGGGGCGGTAGCGAAGCTTCTTCCCCAGGGACCCCCTTGGGGTTTAAAGCCTCAAATCGAGAGGCGTAAAATGTATAAAAAAAGCTCCCCAAAGGGATTTGAACCCCGGCACGGGGGGCCCCCCCCAACCGTGGGCCCGATCGTCGACGCCCGACTTAGCGAAGTAGCGGGAAGCTTTTAAACCATCCCCAAGCGAGTAAGGGAAAGGGGGAAGGGCCCAAATTTTTCAAACGGGGAAGGGGGGAGTCCCAGGTGCGTCATAGGTGGTGGGGTTTATTTTCATTCAAATTCGCCCCGTAGAGGAATTGCGGCTCGACCAAAGTTTTTTCCTCGGCCTCGGAGGGCTTAACGCGGAGGAGCGTCCCGGCGCTAGAGTCCTTCTCGGCCTTTTAGCGAAGCTTCTTACCCAGGGGACGCGTTGGGGTTTAAACCCTCGAATCGACGAGGCGATAAAATCGTATAAATAAAGCTCCAAACGGGATTTGAACCCCGGCAGGTTGGGCCGGCCGTGGCCAACTCGATCGAGCCCGAGTCGTCGATCGCCCAAACTTAGCGAAGTAGCGGGAACGCGTTTTAACCCACCCCGCCAAGGGGAGTACAGGGCCTAACGGGAAGGGCCAAAGTTCAAATCGGTCGGGCAATGGGGGAAGGTCCCAGGTGCGATCATAGGTGGTGGGTTTATTTCATTCAAATTCGCTCCGAAATGGAATGCGCTCGACCAAAGTTTTTTCCCTCGGCCCTCGGGGGGCTTACCGGGGAGCGTCCGGCGCTAGAGTTTTTCTGGGCCCCGTAGCGAAGCTTCTTACCCAGGGACGCCGTGCGGTTTAAACCCTCAAATCGACGAGGCGATAAAATCGTATGAAATAAGCTCCAAACCGGGATTTAAAACCCCGGAGGGTTGGGCCGGCCCGTGGGCCAACTCGATCGAGCCCGAGTCGTCGATCGCCCGACTCTAGCGAAGTGGGCGGGAACGCGTTTTAAACTCCGCCAAGCAGTGTACGGGGCCCTAACGGGAAGGGCCCCGAAGTTCAAAACCGGTCGGCAAGGGGGAGGTCCAGGTGCGGTTCTTAGGTGGTGGGTTTATTCATTAAAATTCGCTCGTAGAGGAAATGCGCTCGACCAAAGTTTTTTCCCTCGGCCCTCGGAGGGTTACCGCGGGAGCGTCCGGCTGCTAGAGTCCTTCTCGGCAGTAGCGAGAGCTTCTTACCCCAGGGACGCCGTGCGGTAAAGCCTCGAATCGACGAGGCGATTAAATCGTATGAATAACAGCTCCCAACCGGGATTTGAACCCCGGCACGGTTGGCCGGCCTGTGGGCCAACTCGATCGAGCCCGAGTCGTCGATCGCCCGACTCTAGCGAAGTAGCGGGAAACGCGTTTTAACACTCCGACCAAGGCGAGTACAGGGCCCTAACGGGAAGGGCCCCGAAGTTCAAAACCCGGTCGGCAATGGGAGGGTCCCAGGTGCGATCATAGGTGGTGGGTTTATTTCATTCAAATTCGCTCCGTAGAGGAAATGCGCTCGACCAAAGTTTTTTCCCTCGGCTCGGAGGGTTACGCGGGAGCGTCCCGGCGCTAGAGCCCTTCTCGGCCGTAGCGAGATGTCTTTCCCCAGGGAAACGCCCGTTGCGGATAAAGCTCGAAAATCGACGAGGCGAATAAAATCGTATGAATAAAGCTCCCAAACCGGGATTTGAACCCGCACGGTTGGCCGGCCGTGGGCCCCCAACTCTGTAAAGTATGCGCGAACGAGGATCGAACCCAAGACCTTATAAATTATTATTATTATTATTTATTATTATTTATTATTTATTATTATTATTATTATTATTATAATTATTATTATTATTATTGTTATTATGTGGGGATTGTGAGTAAAGAGGCTTTTTATCGATGTACTCAACTATGCGCCGAGCCACGGCAATCGTGCTCAAAGCGCTTTTACAAACGCGTCGACAGCCAACAGCAACACTTAGCGTGCAGGAGCGGGACACGACAGGACGGAGGAAAAACTACTCACGGCCAGGTATTCGTTTTACATTGATTAGGGGGAGGAATTTTAGGGTAAGAAAAACCCTTTCTATCGAGTACTCACATATGCGCCAAAGCCAGGCAATCGTGTCAAAGCGCTTACAACGCGTTCTACAGCCAACAGCAACACTCTAAAGTGCGAGCGGGGACACGAAGGAGGGGAGAAAGGGGAAAACACTACTCACGGCCAGGTATTCGTTTTACATCTGATTACGGGGAGGGAATGCGAGGTAAAGAACCTTTCTATCGAGTACTCAACTATGCGCCGAGCCAGGCATCGTGCTCAAAGCGTTTTACAACGCGCTCACCAACAGCAACACTTA
>NW_027628515.1:0-3972 GCF_034508935.2 Berghia stephanieae | reverse complement strand
AAAGAGGGGAGAAGAGAGAAAAGAAGAGAGAAAAGAGAGAAGAAAAAGGGGACACCCAAAAGAATGCGATAAAAATGAATAATGAAAGACACGGGTCCGTATTGAGGTTATGCGTTTAGGCAGAACATCACAGTATCCGCCCGGTAGAGACATCTACCAACAAAACAAGCTATCTTTAAAATTAGCGTTGACAGTGTGATCATATATTATGTGAGACAGTATCCCTCAATTTTAGGTTTAAAATAAAATTCAAAGAGTGAAGGCTACTGCATTCCTTCTGTCAACGCTACGCCTTTAGGTAAAATACTCACAGCATAGAAATCGAATTTATGGTGAACTGATAAGCCAATAGGCTGTATAAAAAACAATAACAAAGTGCTGAGTGTCGTGAACTTCGTTCCTTCTATACTGTTAGGAGGATTGAGTGGACAGAGTATAGTTCTTGGATATAATATATACATTATGACTATTTGTTAATCAGTGTGATATTTTCACGCGTCCAAACACAATGTCGTCGTGTCCATCTGAGACAAATGTGTGTATTGATGACTGAGGAACGGTTGTTGTGAATCTGCGGCTAGTGTCCCCTTCCCGGTTCCTGTGTTACTCTCTCAATCCTAGAGATTTTGGCTAATACCCGCAAACATAACACAGCACTCCCTGATTCTCACAATCATATTGGTTTTATGATGTCTCCATTACACCTTTCAGTCGATTATTAGCAAAGTTAAAACAAGAACATACCCGTGGTCAGATGTTAGAAGTGACCACGATATTGTGTTGTGCCAACTATCATTAATACTTCAACGGGTTTTTAATAATAATAATAACCAATTGCGTGAATATTTTTTTTTCTTAATTTTCAATTGTCAATTCTAAGGGGACAGGGTCACCATAAAAAAAAGTGAAAAAAAGGCGAATGAAGAATTCCACGATAATAGTAATTTAATCTTAATGGAGAATTTATTAAATTTCTGATATTTTTATTTAACATTAAAAATAGACCCATACTCTTTTAGTTATTCCTTATTTTTCACACATAATCTAGGGGTTAGCAAGCAAAAAAATAGAATTGTTACTTTTGTTTTGGGATTAGGATCGAATGCTCGCTATTAAAGAAATAAAATGAGCGGTCATCTTTAGTGTCAGTTCTATTTTTGTTGTTCGTAAACAACGAATGAAACTTAAAGCGTTCTTTGTAAATTGCGTTCTTCAAGAATACTGCTTTTTGAAGCAGTATCTGATCAAAAATAATTCATGATGAATTCCAAGAAAATATATGAAGGCGATCTAAGCGTAAATTGTTCTCGCAGTAATATCAGTCAAGGAAACGTAAAATTCATGGTAATCGGTTTACAAATGATAAGAAAAAAGGTGCTGTTAGTGTTATTAGTAGTAAGTAGTAGTAAACGTAGGGTATTTGATCACATTTATGGAGCTGTTTTGGAATGTGCTAATGAGGTTTTGTAATCAAATAAGTGTGTTTAGAAAGACAGCCTGCCACGCCCAATTCTCGAAGTGATGTATAATGGTGCAATGTGTATGATGTGATTGATGAGCAGAGAATCGGATTCTGATGATAAAGTAAATATATGTTATATAAAGTTGTAGATGAACATGAAAGATAGTGGGTTTAACATTATTGATCTAATCATTGTACAAGAACAAACGTCTTCTAGACTTCGTGTGTAATATGTGTCATAGTAAAGTTGAAAGGAAAGAACCTGAGCGGCGTGGGTTAGGAAGTATGTCTGGTTTTGTTTATGGTACCAATAACTGTCCTTCGAAGCAGTTAGCTCCATTTTGATCTGATCCTCTAATCCATGTAAATGACTCGGTAGCCTTACTGTTCATTTTGTGGTAAATATACCCCCTCATGTTCAGAAGTCTAGTTTTTAAGACAATAAAAAGAGACTATTCGTCAGGCTGTTGTGAGTCTCAGATTGAAGTTGTCGTATGGCGGTGAAATCGTAGACATCTTAAAGTTATAGCCTGAAACTGGTCGAAAAATGACGTGAAAAATACCAGTCTTTTGCCACAAAAGAAAACAAATAGTGAGTTCTATTCAATAGTTCAACGATGAAATCACTTGTTTCCTTGAACTCTACTAACGACAACTCACTTGACGCTACACAAACCTAAAAAAATGACGTCAAATTGCCAGTCCTAGAAGGTTATTTCCTAAATGTTAACGGTGGCTACGGAGAAATTGAGCTTCAAATGTCAGAAAAGGGGGGGGATGAAGTAGAGGGCGGGGGGGAAGGGGATTTGAAGGACATTGACGTGTCAGTGGTCGGGACGTACATGACTAAGGGGTTCTCGGCAAAGTGGTGGATTAGTGACCACAATGGTTGTCCGACAGGGAAAGTAAACTCAAATGTATGAAAGTCCTGCGATAGGTGGAAAGTAAACATGGGGACGATTCTGAAGATGGATACTAACGCATGAACAGGATTGTACGTTGAACATTTCCGTTCTTCATGCTCCATAGAGCCCGTTTTTGCAACAAACATGTTTTCACGCTCTGCGGAGAAAGCATCATTTGCGATACACCCGATTTATCGTGACCGGGATACAATTAGTTTTTGAACCAAAACAAATTATAAACCTTACGGGAAACGATAGTTGCAAAGGTGAAATGAACTGGGCACTTTTAAAAAATAATGGGTAACCGGGCTAGGAAGGTGACAGATCTATGTCTGGAAAAATAATGAGTGTCGAAAAAAATGAGGGGGAAAGCAGATTGACAGATAAAGTGATGGATGAAATACAAACGTATTACGACAATGCTTATCCATGCCAACAAACATGACTTGAATGATATGCGAAAAGCAATTTAGGCCATTTATTTCCATAAATATCCGCGATGAGATGCCGTATCATAATCTATGCAATGAAAAATGGTGTAAGGTACATTGGGGTGAATGCGAAACGATCCCCATGACAATATCCTATCTCATGCAACAATTATGGAGGTGTGTAAAAGCCCGTTTTCCGCGACTTGTCACCTCCCAACCTTTTACGTAAGTGCCTTGTCGGGTTTAGCAAGCATAATGCAAATATCTTCCGGTTTATTTAGTGAGCAAATCTTCCAGATTACAAAAGCCTTTCGGGTTAATCGGGCCAGGAAGCGAAACACAGACGCATCGCTTGAGGCACGGCGTGCCAGACGTAATGCCAGATTGGGCGTCGAAGAGACAGGCAAGAAGAGAAGGATGTCCGGACTCAAAAGGTGGTCACTGAACGTAGTTTGTTCTCAGAAAAAATGCATTTTGCGCCCCCGGCGCTTGATAATTTTTTAAATTTATCAACCGATTACTTTCAATTTTGGAAATATAATCACCTTGTCATTGCCTAGTGAATAAGCTATGATATTGTATTTATTTGTAAAATTTGATTTTAAAACTTGCCAATTGTGTGGACTAAAACCAGTCAAAAGGCGCAATTTTGACGGGGTACGGAAAAAAAACATTGTATGGGTCAATCATATCCATAGTCTCTTTGTTAGATTAGCATCATTTTTAAAACAACTTTGCGCGCGGTGAGTATTCCATTTTATCAATGAAAATCTTAAATTTTCACGAAAAATGCAATTTTTCAGATAAATCACACTTTAGTGTTATATCCAAGGCAAATGACAGTATAAAAAAATGCTATTTTTTTATAATATTTTAATTTACGCCTACCTCCCTGGTAACCCTACCCCCCCCCCCCCCCCCCCCCACATTTAATACACTCTATGATTTAGTTATATTGCCTTCACAGAAAATTGCGACCTTACAGACGCAGATTGTGGATTTTTTTGCTTTTTTGGTAAAAACTGTAAGGTGGTGTCCAGGGCCTTGCTAATGTTCCAAAAGTGTATTTTTTTACCGATGATGAAATAAAAAGGACCTCTAACTTGGTAGAAAAAAGGGAATGTATTCCAGCATAAATTTGAAAAGCTGCAATATCGTAATGGGAGGGAGAATT
>NW_027628514.1:0-3980 GCF_034508935.2 Berghia stephanieae | reverse complement strand
TATCTAAACATTACGCTATGTACCAGATTGGTGCGAGGGTCCCTTTGAACCGAAAAAACGTACAACTTTGGGAAGCGCCCTGTAAAAATATGAGGTTTGAATGAAAACTTAGGGCCGAGTTTAACATTGTTGTAATGGACACAATTTTGCGTCATTTTTTGAGATTCCATTATAACAATGAGCGCATAAGGAATTGGGTTATCAGACCTGCAAAAAAAGTGCACGTCGGAATGGCGTGGAAAGCAAAAAATGTAACCTACCGCCTCAAAACGGAATTTTTTCCGGGTACTTTTATATAGAGCAATCCCCACTAAACGTACTAAAGCGCTTTACAAAGGGTCCCTGCCAACAGCAACACGAAACATAATATAGAACAAGACATGACGCCGGTTGGCGATATTTTTCGGACAGCGACAACGCTGTTAACGGCCAGGTACTCTTTTTTAAACATTAGTACGGTGAGAGAATGTGAGAAAGAGTCTTTTCCAAGAATCAACTATGCGCAGACCAGGCTGGAACCGGCCTTCCGATCCGAAGGCGAGTGTCATACCAATAGACCACAGCAACCTGCAGAATAAAGATGCTGAAAGTTGAATCTATAGTGAAAAATATGGAAATTTGGCTTGTATTTTATATTTCAAAGAGGACAATAGATTTAGATTATTGGTGCTATGCTTTTTATTTTTTTTTTTTTAAATCTCACAACATCCTACTAGAGTTGGGGGGGAAACTGGCTTGTAAGGGTCTTGCGAATACCAATTTTTTATGGGAAAGGTCTTCGAATTCCAAGTGTCGGTTTGGTTTCTGTCATGGTACAAACCAAACCTAGATGAATCGTTTCAAGACCTAGATGAATCTTTTTTATGACCTGATGAATCGTTCATGACATGATGAATCATTTTGTGACCTAGATGAATCGTTTTGTGCCCTAAAATGAATCGTTTTGTGACCTAGATGAACCGTTTTGAGTGTGCAGGCCATGGGGTAAGTGCAGCGCTTGCGAGGTCAGAACAAAAAGAAACAGCGAGGGCATCGGGGCTCAGCAGTCCCGTCTTTGTTCGTACCCGAAAGTACCGAATTCGATCATCCCCCTCTGCGCTGTATGGCCAGTAAGTCACTCTCCCTAGCTCAATTTGCGGCGCTGCATGCGGCTAAACGCCTGGGTTATTCAGTCCTCCCTTGGAAAGCCCTAGAGACAAATTTCCCCTATGGGACGATATATAATAAAGGGAAATTTAATTTTATTTTTTAAATTTATGTTTTCTTTTTGAAAAAAAAACAAAAAAAAACCAACCCAACAATATCCCTAACAACGTAACCTTTCAAAGGCGAAGTTCAATCTTACTTGGAGCTAAAAGAAGATCGTTCTGTTTTCATCAAAAGACAAATAACAGCAATGCAATTATAGTTTAATCGAAGCCCGTGTCGCAATGGTGGAAACGGTTCATTCTGCATTTAAAAATACTATAAAGGAAAACTATTATTTGAAAACAAAAAATATCAGTGTCACATGGCAAAGGGTTAATTTCACGCTCCGTTTAGCATCTGTGACACTCTATAACTCCATCCGCAACAATGAGTTGAAAATTATAAAAGGGGGGGGGGGAGAGAGAGAGTGAGAGAGAGAGAGAGAGAGAGAAGAGAGAGAGAGAAGAGAGAGAGAGAGAGGAGAGAGAGAGATAGAGAGAGAGAGGTAGATGAGGAGAGAGAGAGAGGAGAGAGAGATAACCCCGTAGCAATGAACCCTTTAAAGGCAAAATTCGATCTTATTTTGACCCAACACCAGATCTTCCCGTTTTCATCAAAAGACAAATAACGCTTGGGTAATTGAAGTCTGAGTCGCGATGCTCTGTCTGCTCTCTTTGTGGAAAAGCGCTTTATACTCCGTTTAACATATATACAGATTAAAAAGAAACTATTATCCGAAAACAAAAAGTCAGCTTCGCTGTTACCCATGTACCTACATCATCAGGCGACCCGTATCCTTTCACCTTTCCCCATGCCCCCTTCCCTCTTCCAGTATCCCTTCAATCTGCTGGATGTGAACTGCTTTGTCTCTCGTTCAATGGGAGCCATCTATTGATAGAATGCGCTTGGCCAAGGAGTTCACAACATTGCCATCCGGAAGTATAACGGACCAACACACAAACTCTGTGTAACCTTGAACTTTTATAGTCTGGTTAATACAGTTTAGTGAGAACAACCACAAACGCGGATGGCAAAAACAATAACAAAGGCCTGAGTGACGTCACCTGCATACTATCTATATATAGTTCGAAGATGACGTCACTCAGGTCTTTGTTATTGTTTTTTTTTTTGCCATCCGCGTTTATGAGTAATGCTCACGAATTGTATTACCTGACTATAAACGTTCATGGATACACACAGTTTTGTGTGTTGGTCCGTTATACTTCCGGATGGCAATGTTATGAGCTTCTTAGCCAAGCGCATACTATCTATATTCATGTTTCGTCCAACCAGGTCATCATTCACATGATTTGTTGCTCTCCAACGATTGGATATATCTTAACAAATGTAAACACGCTGCTTTGTTTATGAAAGTTGTAAACATACCCATGTGTCAAGCTGAATAAAATGACCAATCGTGATGTTAGATATTTAAAAGGTGTGAACACTTTTCACTAAGTGGGTCACTTTGAGTGAGCAAATTTGCAATCTGACCAATGAGCTTGAGCACATGGAAAGTTAATATAGATCATGCCCATTAAAACCAAGACATCGGGAAGCTTGATTACAATTGGGTGTGAATTGGTTTTAAAGCGACTCAACCCCGAATCGAGTCTTCAACAGTCGTAACGTCACTTCCTTCCTAATGGCGTATGGTAACTTAGTAACACTGGCTCTAAACTATCGGAACAATGGCGGACGCCCGTATGAAATATTTCTCCGGCGAGCTTAAACGCGTATCCAGAGGAAAAAACCCCCATCAATTTGACCATGTTTTGACTTTTACACATTCTGATCACAAGGCATATGAAAAGGGAATGAAAAGTTCTAGCCAGCATGAAGAATAAAAAGTAATGATTTTCTTTGTTTAGAACCAAGATTGGCCGCCGTTGCCGGGCCCGTGACATCAGACTACTGAATCCATTAGGAACTATAAAGGGACAACGAATAAAATCTTACATTTCTGATCATTTTAAAGTTAAAATCACTTTCTGTGCCTTGGCAAACCTGTCCTAATACCATTTAGAGACAATCGGTCACATATGCGCGGGGAATCTCTTGAACTGAGGGGGTTATCTGCGTTGTTGGGTCATCAGAGGACAACACTATTATAGTTCTTGATTTGGAACTCAGTCAAGTTTATCCCATTACTTATATAACAATATAATATAACAACTTAGGAAATAAAGTTACCAATTGGTCTTTACACTCTCTGTAAAGATACACCAAATCGACATTGTTAACAAATATATTATGTCAAGATAATATGAGTGAAATATGTGATTAGAAATGTAGAAACATCTAAAAAAAAATACTAACTCGATTATGATGACACACACCACACACACACACCACACACACACACATATATATATATATATATATAATATATATATAAAATATATATATATATATATATGTGTGTGTGTGTGTGTGTGTGTTTGTGTATACAGAGAGAGAGAGAGAGAGAGAGAGAGAGAGAGAGAGAGAGAGAGAGAGAGAGAGAGAGAGAGAGATAATTACCATCATAAGACACATTATCTTTAACAAACAAAATCATATTTTAAAGAGTACAGTTCCTTATCTATGGCATGACGTAATAGACATCTACATAATAATATATTTTGTGCAGCTCTGTAGGGTTGAGCTATGTTACTCGCCTTCGAATCTGTAGCTAATTTCCTTTGTTTTTCCCCGAGTCCTGCTGCTCTTTACTCACATTCGACTACGGGTCAGGTCTAAAATAAGTACCTGGCCACTAACAACTTGGGGTTAATGTCGAAATAAATTTT
>NW_027628513.1:0-3980 GCF_034508935.2 Berghia stephanieae | reverse complement strand
AAATACAAAACACCACACAAAATAATCTCATTAATACATAATACATACATACATAAAATACATACATAAACATACATACATACAAACATACATACATAATCATACATACATACAAAATACATACATACATACATAATACATACATACTACATACTTTACATACATACATACATACATACATACATACATGCATACATACATACATTATATACATACATACTTACATACAACATACATACATACATACATACATACATACATACTTTACATACATACATACATACTTTACATATACACATACATACATACATACATACATACATAAATACATACATACACACTACATACACATAAGTTTCTTGTTCTTGTTCTTCTTGTTTTCTTGTTCTTGTTCTTGTTCTTTTTCTTTTGTTCTTGTTCTTCTTCTTTTCTTGTTCTTCTTCTTCTTCTTCTTGTTTTTCTTCTTCTTCTTCTTGTTCTTCTTCTTCTTTTTCTTGTTCTTCTTCTTCTTCTTCTTCTTCTTCTTCTTCTTCTTTCTTCTTTTTTCTTCTTCTTCTTCTTCTTCTTCTTCTTCTTCTTCTTCTTCTTCTTCTTCTTCTTCTTCCTTTCTTCTTCTTCTTCTTCTTCTTCTTCTTCTTCTTCTTCTTCTTCTTTTCTTCTTCTTCTTCTTCTTCTTTTTTCTTCTTCTTCTTCTTCTTCTTCTTCTTCTTCTTCTTCTTCTTCTTCTTCTTCTTCTTCTTTCTTCTTTTTCTTACTTACTACTACTATACCCAACTACTACTACTACTACTACTACTACTCTACTACTACACTACTACTACTACTACTACTATACTACTACTACTACTACTACTACTACTACTACTACAAACTACTACTACTCTATATTATTTACTATTACTACTACTATACTATACTATTATACTACTACTATACTACTATATACTACTACTACTACTACTACAAACTTCTATTTAACAAACTACTACTACTACACAAACTACTACTATTTTTTTCTGCGGTCAGAAGACAAAAAATTGTTTTAAAATAATTCAAAGCTAACTAATAATAATGGAAAACATTAAAACAAACAGATGTCACGATCAAAGACTAATCAAGATGTTCTTAATGGGTGAGAATGTTTGTTTTTTTAAAATACTTTTTTTCATCGAGCGGCAAAACGTCACAAAAGTGCGCGTTTTCACTACCTTTACGACGAATTTTAAGGTCTTTTCAAAAAAAATTTGTATTTGGATCCAACTTTTTTTCGAATCTTCATAATTTTCTGCACCAATTTGTATACTTAGTTTGTGGTTAAAAAAAAGTGTACAAAACGCAGGAACTTGCCGCTAAGAAAACGGACTATCATACATACAAACACAATTCACATCACATAAAATTTAGTGATAAAAGATCATAAAAATGGCTGACTAAAAAAAATAGCTAATTATGATTGACGTCAAAAGACACCTATGTAACCACGAACTCTCAGTTTAAACGTCATTATGTAGACAATTATAATGATTGGTAAACATAGAAAACTCCCAAAAGGTTTTATTGAAATAAACAATTACAAAAAATGATGACGTCAATTTCGTTCTTTCTCTATTCCTGTTTTTTGTTATATGAAACTATTGATGTCAACAGGATATAACGTGTAAATACACAAAAAGTATGTGTTTACGTTGATTGTTTACAGTCATATTCATACAGTTTAGTGATAATGCTCAAAAAAATAATAATAATATATCTTTATTGTCCCCCAAAAAAGTGGCATTTTGTCATTCGGTTACACATTTATAACAATACAATATTGACATAGCCCACACTCACACAAGATGAATACGAGTAACACAGTAGTTCTTAAAAAGAAATTAGAAAAAAAAAAGGCATCAACAACAACATCATCACCATCATTATCGTCAAATCATCATCATCATCATCATCATCATCATCATCATCATCATCATCATCATCATCATCAATCATCATCATCAACCTTTCAAATATTTTCGTTACAATCCTTCATTTTACCATTCCGTAAAAACACCATCACCATCTTCATCATCCCCCATATTATATTATTCCTGTAACAAACTATGAGAGGGAAACCCTGTGGTCTCCTTCTCTCTCTCTCTCTCTCTCTCTCTCTCTCTCTCTCTCTCTCTCCACTCTCTCTCTCTCTCCCCTCTCTCTCTCTCTCCTTCCACTCTCTCTCCTTTCTCTGTCACTCATTTCTCTCTCTCTCTCCTTCCTCTCTCTCTCTATCAATCTATCTATCTATCTCTCTCTCTCTCTCTCTCTCTCTCTTCTTTCTTTCTCTATCTCTCTTTCTCTTTTCTTCTCTCTCTCTCTTTTTCTTTACGCCATGTCAGAAATAGAAATATCTTCATATTATTTACATAAAATTCAATTTTGTAATAGAAAAAGTTGCATAAAATGAGATAATGAGATTTGCACATCAAATTCCTCCTCCTCCTTTCTAAGGGTAAGAATCTTACCCTTTTTCTCATCCCGCCCCCCCCTCTCTCTCTCTCTCCTCTCTCTCTCTCTCTTCTCTCTCTCTTTTCTCTCTCCCCCTATCGTCCTTCATTCTTATCTTATCTTTTTTATTTGAGGAATAGCTATCGATGCTGTAATTTTGGTCCAAAATGCTCAAAACCCCCGCCAGCAGGACAACAACGCACCAATACACAAACGACATGCAGTCCGAACGCCCAAATCCGACCGCAAGAATTCAGTGAGAACCATTCATAAAAGCGGTCGGCCATAAACAACTACAAGGAGCTGAGTTACTTGAATTTTTTTTCTCCCATATGAAAATAAGCTGCACATATTAATACTATTATACTCTAAATATATTTTGAGTCCTAATCATACTCTCATGTGTCATACTACATGAGTGCGTGCACAAAAAAACTCCCCCCCACACACACACACACACACGCATGCACATAAACACACCGATGAACAATTTCCCCCTTCCCTATTCCTCTCTCCCCTTTTCTCTCTCTCTCTCTCTCTCTCTCTCTCTCTCTCTCTCTCTTTCCTCTCTCTCTCTCTCCTCTCTCTTATCTTTCTCTCTCTCTCTCTCTCTCTCTCTCTCTCTCTATTACACACACACACACACCACACACCACACAGTAGCTGATTAAAAGTAAAACTAATATCAGAGTGACGTCAATAAAGAACTTGATAACCACGAATCTCGGGGAGTCGTCACAATGAAACAATTATTTTTTAGATTGGAAACATAGAAAACTACACAGGTTTGCAATCGATGGCATGAAGAAGAAACATACATACATACATTAATACATACATACATACATACTACAACATAAAACATACATTACATACATACATCATAACCCCCCCCCCCCCCCCCCCCCCCCCCCCCCCCCCCCCCCCCCCCCCCCCCCCCCCCCCCCTCCCCCCCCCTTCTCCCGCCTCACTCCCCCTCCCCCCCCCCCCCCCCCCCCCCCCCCCCCCCCCTTTTTTTTTTTTTTTTTTTTTTTTTTTTTTTTTTTTTTTTTTTTTTTTTTTTTTTTTTTTTTTTTTTTTTTTTTTTTTTTTTTTTTTTTTTTTTTTTTTTTTTTTTTTTTTTTTTTTTTTTTTTTTTTTTTTTTTTTTTTTTTTTTTTTTTTTTTTTTTTTTTTTTTTTTTTTTTTTTTTTTTTTTTTTTTTTTTTTTTTTTTTTTTTTTTTTCTACTATACTACTATATCATACCTACTACTCTCTCTCACTACAAATACTACAATACACTACACACAAATAGTTATCTACTTATACTACTACTACTTTATTACTACTACTATACTACTACTACTCAAATACTACTAATACTACTAACTCTACTACTACTATACTTATACTACTACTACTACAATTTAAAATATTACTTCCATACTTCATTACTACCCCTAATTACTCTACACTACTACTATTACTATACACTATATACTACTATACTATACTT
>NW_027628512.1:0-3981 GCF_034508935.2 Berghia stephanieae | reverse complement strand
GGGAATTTTTTAATTTGATTTTTTTTTTTTACCGGGGCGTAGTCAACTGGTTTTTAACAGCCACAGTGACCTAATCGGATCGAATCGTGAACGGGTCAGTCAGATCGCATGGCAATGACGAGATAGCGGGGGACCGTCAACAGTGTCAATGATTATTGTCTGTCAATATTATTGTGTATGGATGGACTTGTCAGTAACAAGAACTCGAATGACGAAAGAGACTGAATTGATGGTTCCCCCCCGTTACTAAGCATTAACCAATCAGAATATTTCCTGCCATTTACTCCCGTTTTATTCCCTTGACTATTTATTTCCTGTATGAAAAGGCCTTGAGATATAGATAGAACGAAGATTACGTCACTCGGGCCCTTTGTTATCGTTTTTTGCCATCCACGTTTATGAGTAATTTCTCACTTAACTGCCTTGTTATAAAAGTTCATGGTTACAACAGAGTTTTGTGTGTTGGTCCGTTATACTTCCGAATGGCAGTGTTGTGTAGCTTCTTAGCCAAGCGCGTACTATCTATACTATTGTGTATGTATTTGTTGATAGGATGAAGCTCACATTATATTATTTGTATTCAGAAAGTCACAGTGACCTACCTGGTCGAGGCAAGTCAGATTGTAGTTGTAGCAATGAAGAGACATTGATTGTCAGCCGATATCCGGTTATTGTCTATAATAGTGACATGGATATAATTTATCAAAAGGATGACAACAACAAAGAACACCGTCTATGAAAATGATGTTAAATGATGTTTGAACATCGGAGTGTTGATATGACCCAGACAGAGTATCAAAATACATTTTGATTTTAATGATGTTTGAATTCGTTTACCCCCTTGGCATGACCTGGAAGCACCTGCCTACTTAAAATTGGAGAAATTCGTAGTTGTCATGGGTTTATGATATACCTAGTAGACATTATAACTAAATCAAGAATTGCCAACTTTTTTTGATACGTTAAAATAATGCTTTAAACTCCTCTCTTCACTAGTTGTGGGCAAGAACACTTGCTTTAAAGAAGCATTATCCTTTATCAAATCCCCACCCCCCATAATATGTTTTCCAGGTTATTTTCTGTCTTTGTCTTGGATGAGATTACTCGGTTTGTCATGACCTTGACCGGAGTCCTTAGCTGAAAGGGAAACAATCAAATATATTGATATAATTTTGATAGATGATACTTTTTCTTTCCTTGTAAATCATCTCTCTTTTATCCATAGTCATATTTTTGTTTCAAATATTTATTGTAAACATTTGAGTGACATCCTCTCAGTGGGATCCTGTGCTTTTGACTGCATGGGATTTATAGGTAATTCTCAGACTAAGCACATTGATAGTTTGTTCTTGGAATCTACTTCCGTTTCCATATTTCAACCACTCCCCTTTTGTCGTAACCTTTTCTCGGGTGCTTTTAATTGTAAATCAGGATTTTTTTTATCATCCCGTTTTCTTCCCTTTTTTTTCTGGCGCTGAAATGACCTAGTTGTGTCTCAAGCGTCGTACAATCCTCAACATAAACTATTCCAATAAAGGCAACATCAAAATAGTAGGCTCCGAGTAGAAGCTTCACTCGACAGTTTACACTATTGTGACCAGATTAGGGTGGGCTGAAAAGCGGAATGCTTTAATAATATCATAAAAACGTGGGCTCTACTACCGCCAACTTAACTCGCACGTAGGGCTACTGGACGGTCATTCACAGTTATGTTGTTTGTTTTTCATTGTTTGGTGTCGTTTTAGTACATGGCCAAACTCTGTCAAAAGACGTTTTCTCAAGATTTTGGCTAGAAAACTTTTACTTAAAATTTGATCGATTGGATTGATTCTCAGATTAACTAAAAGTCTGGAACCTGAGACTTCTACAGAAGAACCAGAATCGAGACTTTAAGACAAGTTGTGTGCCACACTTTGCTCCTTTCGCCTTCAAATCATACGATTGGGACGCCTTGACCGCCTCTTATATCTTCTTTTTGAGACTCTTCAGATTTTCACGGTCTTCTACCATATATCTTTGAGACAGAATAGGAAGAAGAAGACAAGTTGTGGGTCATTTTAACCAGTCAATATTTGAAGTATAATATATAAATTTTCTGACCAAAATTAAATGTTTTGTGACCAAAATAATAATTTTTTTTTTGTGCCAAAATGAAAAAAAAAAGTGTTTAATCAGAGTATAACATTACAAACTTCCGTTTACCCTCTTCTTTTTTTTTTCTTCTTGACCTGGGTCGTTTTGATGTTGGGGCTTTTCAACAGTTCAATGTTTGTTCCATTTACACGGCCGCCACAGCCAATCGTTTTCTGTAGAGAAATATCGCTGCTGTGGTTTGTGTATTTATTTTATTCTGCTACAATGCTAATATTAACACGTTCCGTTTGCAAATTCAGAGCTTATTGTACAGTGGAATCGGATGCCATATCGATATTATTCTGGGTTTTTGAAATATTGTATCTGGGATTTTTATCAAAATGTATTAGACCGAGAGAGAAGAGAGAGAGAAGAGAGAGAGAGAGAGAGAAGAGAGAGAGAGAGAGAGGGGAGAGAGAGAGAGAGAGAGAAGAGAGAGAGAGAGAGAGAGAGAGAACAATAACATTAACGGTTTTTACCACCCCCAACGCCCCCCCCCCCCAAAAAAAAAAAAGAAAAAAAAAGAAAAAGGAAAAAGAAAACAAGAGCAATTTTTAAGGGCCTCTAAAAATCCAAAGGATATCATTCATACAACAACAAACAAAAAACAAAAAAAAAAAACCCCAGACAAAACAAACAAACCTGAACCAACTTGCTTTTCTCCTTTGCCCCCCCCCCCCCCCCCCCAAAGACAATTTGTAAAATGGCATTAACTTCGTTGTTTAAATCGATCTTAATACCGGATATAGATCTTTTGAGCACGCCTTGCTTTTCAATATGTATGACATAATCTACAAGCCATTTTCCACGAAATATGTAACAATTCGATGTCTTATCTCTTTGGGATTAAAAGTTCAATGAGTCATATTCGATAAATTGTGTTAAATTCAATAAACCCAAAATTGACAAAGTTAGGGAGCAGGCATCAGAATAAGATAAAGACTTGAAAAAGTGTGTAAGAAGCTGTTTTTTTCAGGTCTTTTAGTCCAAAATGAAATCCCCTTCTTCAAAGTTGTTTTGTTCTTTTACTCGAAATATTGGGCAAATATCCGGATTATTAATCACCATGGCCAAAAACTGCTTATTCTAATAGTCCGATGTAAAGCAACAAGGTAATGGGTTCCCTCCCCGACAACTTGATATACTCAGGCAGTTTGAGAAATTTTACTTTTCAATTAGAAAAAGGTTCTGTCACAGAGAAAATACCCAGCCTAACCCAGTCACTTTGGATCGTTTTTTTTTTCCAAACTATTTATTCCAATGGCAAGAAATAGTCTCCTATTTACTGATTATTTGATTGTGGTGATTTTTTGTTGACAATTCCGCTTCATTCATAATTTATTGATTCAGAAAGACGTAGACTTATTTCCAGTTCTGTTTATCCACATTTAAAAGACTAATTTTTAAAAATGGAAACATATTCTCATAGCAACGTCTGACCTGTAATCGGAAAACCTGAGGTTTCGATCCCCAGTCGAGGAAGACTGATTTTTTTTGGGTTGATTTTTTTTCTTGTATTTTTCTTTCTTGCTTTGTCTGACACCATTTCATACACACTTTTTTCAGACCTTTTATCCCAAACGCAGAATATTGTCCATTGCAACAATGTTAAATCAACCTCGGTTATCAGAGCTGTAAATAATTAGGGGGACGAACATTCAGTGACGTTTTTAATTATCATTACTGAATCAGAAATCATGAATGAATCTGAATTTTCAACAAAAATCACATCAATCAAATAATCAGTAAATAAGAGACTTTTCTTACCTTGGAATAAATAGTTTTAAAAAAAAAAAATCCAAAATAACTAAGGGGGGCAAAAAAAATAGAATTTTTTAAAAAGATACT
>NW_027628511.1:0-17854 GCF_034508935.2 Berghia stephanieae | reverse complement strand
CCCCTTGAATTCCAAATCATTTTTTAAAAAGGGCCCGTCTGTGTGGGTAAAGGGCCCATTACACTAAACGTCGGACAAGCAGATAGTAATTGAACTCTTTTAAACCTAGAATAGTTGGGATAGCGTCGTACCCTTTTTTGAGATCGTACGACGGAAATAGAAGAAAAAGACATAGCATCAAATTTTGAAAAAACCTAACTTTTTCCCCAGACATTTTTTTTGACCGGTTGAAACCTTTTAACCAACACAAAGGCAACCCTTTGACATTGCTTCAGGGAATCTTCGGATATTCTTTTTTCGAAAAAGAGATTCGATTCGTAAAAGCGTCATGACAAAAGGGATGTGTTCAAACCCAATAAAAAAGGGTTACGATGATTTTTGTCTCAAGCAGGACGGGGTTTAAACCCGTTTTTTGTTGGGGGAAAGACTAAAAAGGGTGGGGGTTTTTGGGGATACTTTGGGTATTGCAGTCTCTGTTTCCCATTTTGAAATCGGGCGCTAAAACATTATAAAAGAAGGGTAAAAAACCCCGTCCCCAATAGCACTGACGTCATTTCGGTCAAAATGTTAAAAACAGTTTTTAAAAACGACGCGGGGGAGAGTGGGAAAAGATTACTAACAACCGTGGGGGTTTTGACTTAATTTCCCCCACCGCCGCCGCCCCGCCGCCCCCCCCACCCGGACTTACTCGGGTATAAAACGACACGATTTAAAACAGAAAAAAGCCCCAAAGAGACTAGGAAAACGTACCAAGACTTTTTTGGTTTTTTACATGGCTTTGTTACACCCATTCCCAGGAGTGTACCCCAGCGACTCGATCTGTTCCATTACCCGTCCCCCAGACTGCTGTTCAGGATGGTTTGTTTGTGGAATACCATCCCATTCTACTTTTTCGAGTGGGGGGTCCATCGAATTTTCATCAGCGGGGGGGCGTCAGACTATTGGATTTGCATAAAAATTTATGCACGTACGCTTAAAGTAAAAAGGCGGTGGAAAATAAATTTTGAGCCGATAGCAATGTTGCCCCTGTTAAAACCCCGGTTTCATGCCTTGTTTTTACAAGTTGGGGTATGACTTTTAACAGTTCTGGTGACTCAAGTGAGAATTTTTCCTTTAGGAGTTTTGTAGAAACTTTTAATTTTGACAAAGGGGCGAAAAGGTCATGACAAAGGAATTTTTTCCGAGGACACCCCCCGGGGAAACTAGAAATAACGGTATACAAATTGGCTTCGATGCCGGAAAGAGCTGGTGAAAGAGAAAGAAGTGATAGAGGGAAAACTCTTTTTGATTTCATGCATCAAAACGGTATCTAAATTTAAAGAAATTTAGTAAAGTTGAGGCTTAACCCCCTAAAAGAGCTTTTCCCTTCGACCCATTGAGGGGTTTAAATGTAATTACAACGCCTCGTTGATTTAGGAAATTAAAATTAAAAACCCGCCGGGCCCCGTCACACAGAAAAAGCACTTCAATCGGGAATTGTAAATACCCCATGAAGCGCGTTGCCATAAAACCTTTCATTCCAAAGGAAATTTAAAGGGGTGCAAGATAAATTTGTTTACGCAAACCCCGACTAAAATCGTACTGGTCTAATCGAAAACATGCTTTAATGGAAACTACAAAAAAAATCCTTTTAATTTCCCCCCTTTGAATTGTTAAAACACGGAAGATAAGACTTTGGTATCCAAGAGTTAAATGATGAATCGTAACCGACCCACTTCCCAAAAGTTCTTATCCGCTCTCTTACGCTTATCAAAGACCCCAGTCTCAATTCTGTAGTTTCTTTTGCTCCAACTTTTTGCAGTTCTGTTTTAGAAGCTTCCGCGCACGCATTCGTTCTGCTCGTCTGTAATTTGGGTAGGTTCTAGGTGTTGTGAATGGATTTTGTTCCTGTAAATAACTCTTCGGTCCAAGAGGGTAGGTAGCCTTTTTAACAGCCGAGCTGCGACGTTTTTTAAGTTTCTAGCGTCTTTACGTTTAAACGCCATAGTCCGGTTGATTAGGTTTAATAGCGAGGCGAGGTTTTATTCCTTTCATTTGAATGGACCCGGGGCGATGTTCTCTTCCCGGTTTAACCGTTTCTAAATTCTCCGGACGTTGTCAAATTTGCCCCCTTCAGCAGCCCGATAATCAGTGGGATTTGGGTTTCCTGCAGAGCACACAAAAATTCCCCCTTCAGGGGTTGACGACTTTCTTTTGGGAGGGCGTCATTTACAGATAAGAAGTTTGAATTTGGGATGTATTACCCGGGGTATTTAATCCCCTCTCGGGGTTTCCATTCAAGCTTGTGGCTTTTAGATAATCCCAAAATTCTCCGCTTTTTTTCTAAAGAAAGGTACGCCTCAATAATTTTTTGTTAAAGTGTCGTTTCTTTGGGTCAGTGTTCTTTTTTTGAGGGTGGCTTAGTTACCTTGAGGATCGTTCTTTTTTTCCGCTTTAAGAATTTCCACAGCACTTGTTGAAAAAACTCGCTTTTTCGATTGAGTTTAATCTTTTCCCTTAAATATCTTTTTTCTGGATCAAACCCAAAGCTTTTGTGGCGGTTCGGTATCGGGATTCCTTTGGGGGGGGGATTGAGTCCAAGAGCGGGCCACCAATACCTTTTCTTGGCATGCTCCACTCATAAACCCCCCTGTATTTTCCCCTAAAAAGCCCAAACAGGTTGAAGAAGGGACCAATAACCATTTTTTTTTAAAATTTTTTTTTCAAATTAAACCTTTTTTTATAAAATCTTTAAATCTTGTTTCAAAAAACGCTTTTTTTACTTTGGGGCTCAAGATTACCGCTAATATATTCATCACATTCCCTAATTATTTAAAAAGCCCATTAAAACCTTTTTACCTTTTCCCCCAAAAATTTCAACATTAAACTGTTTTCCCCGACTTATTTTTTATAAACAACTTTTTTTCAGGGGAAAAAAGGCTTCACGAAATGGTCAGGTGTATCCTGTCGAAGATAAACACCAAAAAACCTTTGGGGACGTTGTTTTCTCCTTAAATGCGTCTAAAAAAAATTTGTCTTTCCGGGATACAGTTTTTTTCCCAAAGCGGAACGATCTGCGAACGATAAACGGGGATTTTTAAAAAAAAAACGAATAATGAGCATTAAAGCTAAATAGTGCGGTTTCTTTTTTTTTTGAGAAAAGATTTTTTTACAAATAAAACACTGAAATGTTTTTTTGGGGGATGGGGAATTTTTTTGAAAATAATTTAGTTAGGGGCCTTGTCTTTCATTTCGGCCATTTAAGTCATCGAGTATCACAAACGGTGTTTGGGGTTTCCCAAATCCCCAAAAGGAAGTTTTGGTATCCCTTTTTCTAAAAAAAGTTTTTCCCTTGTAACGCTTCAAAATTCTTTTGCCACTCTCCTTTAACCCCATATAATTTTTTTTCAGGTTGGGGGCTCATCTTTCTATTTAAATGTTTAATTAAATTTTGTGACCCAACATTTTTAAACCGCTTCCAAAGGGAAACCGGGCAAACCAGTTAAAAACCCGGGTGTTTAAAAGCGGGGATCCATGGGGGGGTTAACCCAATAGATTTTTCGGGATTTGTTTCCCGTCAACGGGACTTTTCCTCTTTATAAAAAAGTAAGACGGGCTGGCTCTCTGTTTGGGGGTTTTATTAAAAGGGTTTAAATCTGGGAAACTCAAAACCCTTTATTTTTCCCCCTACTTCCACTTTTTCCCGCTTTTGGAGAAATTTAAGATCCCTTTTCTTTTTTTAAGATCGTTAAACCTCTTTGAAACCCCCTTACAGCTCTTTCTTAGATTTTTCCCTTTTCCAAAAAAAATTTTCGTTTTTGAACGAGTTACCCTTTTCCGTCTCCTTCATATTCTAACTTGAATAGACCCGGGGTTCGTCTGTCATATTTTTGTGTTGGGAAAAACAAAAAGGAAATTTGGTTTAAAAGGGGGTTTTTTTTTCAAAAAAATTTTTCGGGAACCCTGTTTTGCACAAGCTTCACTCGGAAAACCCAATTTTGGTATGTTTGTAAAAAACTTCAACTAAGTTTCGGGGGCAAAAGGTCTTTAATATCGCAGGGCGGAAAATGCAACGTATAGACTTTTCTGTGTCCATCCAAAAAAGGGGGAAACGGGCCCCTTTGGGAAAAAATCTTTTTCTATGAAAACCCTATTGAAAAAAGTAGCATCCCCAAGTTTTGCATAGGGAATTTGACAAACGTTCCCATTTGAAAGGGGAGCGTCCATACACGGGACGTTTTGGGTGACTCTATTTTGTGTAAAGTTTGTGGCACGGGGGCATTTTTCTGAAATAAGGGGTATTGGGTGCTTTTTGAGACAAAGGGTTTTTTTCAAACGGGATATGTAAATTTTTGTATGTTTATCAAAACGCCTCGAGTGTCTTACCCTATTGAGTTTCCCAAAAATTTAAATTTTATTTGGGTTTTGGCTAAGAGCTTTTTTAAAAGGGTTACGGGTCCCCCCGCGTCTAGCGTCTGAAACCTTTTGCACAAAATTTGAAAAAAAAGCAAATTTTGGGGTATATTCAATTACTTCTTGAATATCTTCTACAATTAAAAACCGTGATTGAAAAAACCATTTGGGGTAATGGGGTTTTCAGTTTTAAAAACCATCAGCAAAGGAACTGCAATCAGAGTGCGGCGAGGGGGGCTTTTAACAATTTTTATTCCGGCGGGATTGAAGCATGGGTTTCAAACCATACTTCT
Organism: Berghia stephanieae; assembly: GCF_034508935.2. Classification (NCBI taxonomy): domain Eukaryota; kingdom Metazoa; phylum Mollusca; class Gastropoda; order Nudibranchia; family Aeolidiidae; genus Berghia; species Berghia stephanieae. The sequence goes on along the minus strand of NW_027628511.1, from coordinate 13,169 downwards.
CTCGAGAAACCCGGGGGGTTTTTTTAAAAAAATTTGGGGGCATTTTCCCCGTAATTTAAGCGAAAAGGGGGGGAAGGGGGACACTTTTTATTCACTGAACGAAAAAACCCAAAATTGGGGGTTTTTTAACAAACTGCCGAAATTATCGATTCCTTTGGGATACGGGGACCTATTTTTTAAAAAAGTTTTTTAGAAGCGGGGGGAGTTTTTTGTAAAAAACAAAATATCCAGGGTCTCTTTTTATTTTTTTCCATTCACATTCCTTTAAAATTTCTATTAGGGTAATTCCCAAAACGTTTCTGATTTTAACATTTTTTTTTAGATGTTTTTTTTTTTCTTTTTTCAAAATTTTTTTCACCAAAGAATGTGGTCCCATCTTTTATACAATTTATGGCCCTGAAATTTAAAAGCCTTGAAATTCGAGAGCAATTCGTTCCGTTTTTAAAAAACCCCCCTCGACCTTAACCTGGTTTTTTGTGACCTAGATCTTTTTCCTTCCATTAAATTTTTTGACGAAAGGAAAAAACCCTTTATATTTAAAAAATCCATTCAAGCCATTAAAAAAGCTGCCTGTCCAAACTTGTCTATTTTCTCAGGTTTTAAAAAGCGTTAAAATTTTCTGCTCGGATTTAAAAAAGAAACCCCTAGGCAAAATCTTGTTGAAGACGTATAAATACAAAATATTTTGCACATAGCCTTTCAACGATTGTTCAGGTTTATCTCCCCCGAAACGTGTCCTGTTCTTTTCTATTTAACGTGTAAAAAAAATTTACGGTCCACCAACGATGTTAGATTTTAAAAGCGGGTGAGATGGGTTTTTGCTTTTTATTGAATAATGAAAAAAAACATTTCTAGGGAAAGGGTTTTAAAAAAAGGAAAACCGGGTGTGACCCCTTTGGGGGCGATAACGCATTTTTGGGAAAAGGGCTAAAAACCCAAATCTTTATGAATTTCGGCCCTTGGCGATCAATTTTTGGGTTAAAATTTGGGGGTACGTACGAAAATTTGTAGAATATTAAAAAATCTTTCAGGGTCTCAAACCCTTCCTTTTTCCCCCCCCTTTTCACCCGGGAAAACATTTTTTCTTCTTTTAGAAAGGGGGCAAATTTTTAATGAACTGAAAAAAAAAGCTGATATGGGGGGAGAAGGGCTTTCCTGGAATCTATCTAGACGGTCAATAGTATTCGTAAGGAAAAAAGAAATTCTTTCGGTTTCATTATAGGCTTTTAAGAAAATTTTAGGGAACAAACGGGGGCAAATAATTACAAAAAAATTTTAAAAATTTTTTAAATTATTAAATTTGATTACACAAAAAAAATTTTTGGTTTTTTTTTACTACTTTTAAATTTTCTGGAAAATTTATTAATCTCTTTTCGGGTAAGTTTTTTTTTTGAACCCTTTAAACAAACATTTTGTTGAAACCAATTACAATCATTTGGGGTAAGATAGCGATCTAAAACAGCTTTCAATTTATGATTATCACCATTTGTTCATACGCGATTGAATGTCGTTTCACTGAGATGAGCAAAGGCAAAACACTGATTTCTTCCAAGTAAGACACCATACGGTTGACTAATTTTTGAGGATCCCTCAGATATGTAACATACGGTTTTTTTCGTAACTCGGAACATTTGAAGCGATTGCTATAGCATAGGTAAGTGTCTAGCATGATACATCGTTCGACTCGTTTGAGCTTTCGGTTTGGGTAAGTTTTCTTACAAAATAAGACCGATATCAAAGGCTGCACCTAAACGGATACAACGTAATCAGGATCAATACAAATTCCAGCTTCTGATAATTTCTCCAAATCGGTAGGAAGAAGTTGAAACAATCCACCGGGTACCTAGATTGAGTTGCATTTCCCTTACATAATTTCTCGTGACGTAACAAAAGTCGAATGATTGTCCAAGTTTGCTACAATGACAACAACCGAATATCTTAATAGCCTTATCGAGGTCTCTGAATATAACAAAAAATGATCATTGACAGTAAACATAATCGTATTAGAATAAGTATTCGCACTTCTCCTAAAAACGACGTATCGTCCAGGAGTATGATCCAAGTCATATTTATAAACAATGACATTGATTTCAAATAGCGTCTCTATTTTGCCTAGTTCTCCTATGGTAACACCTGGAAATGCTGTTGGAAATGTTGATGTATACAGGCTGAATAAAGAGTGAGTGAATTTGTCTAAGTCATTAATCGAGTTTCCCCGAGCTAAAGCTAGGCATCTGAGAAGCATAAATTATCGTTGTAAAAATCATTGGGTCTGTTATAATTGCATTGTAGAGTATATATGTAATTTATTATTTTTAACACAAACGGGAATTCAGCGTTACAACAACCAATAGGAAAACTCTTTCATCTTATTGAGATAGAACGTGGTCGATAAAATAGACTGAACTCTGAAACGACTATCTGGTCTATGTTGACGGGCAAACTCCAAATGATCGTTATTACTAAAACTTTCAATAATCTCCTCAAAAGTCCCATCAATATTACTGATAAGTCTGGGGATTCTAATGCTCTGTTATTTTAATAGAAGCATGGAAAAAACGATATTCTGAATTTTCTTGTTTTGTAACAGAAAAGAATGGCTAAAATTTATTTTAAATCTTACGCTTGTCTGTTAAAAATTCTTAAGCTGTTGAATTATATTGGCGAACCCCATTCTATGTGTACACAGACTGAAAGATCCCTTCTCAAATGTGTCTTTATGGATTCTCGATGTTCTTCAAGTAACTGTAGCACTGTTTCATTTTCTTCGTTTTGTTCTACATAATAGTAGACAATAAACTACACGACTGTTGTTTTTGTTTTGCTTTTGTTCATGTTTTCGTTGTTGGCTTTCTCTTGTCGTTTTTGTTTTTGTTTTCTCTACGTTGTTGTTGTTTTATAATTCTTCTTGTTTTTTTGCTTGTTGTTTTTCTTGTTTCAAAATGTATCTTTTGTTCTTTTTCCTGTATTTTTTTCTGTTTTTTAACCTGCTTTTCTTTCAATTTTCTTAGGTGAACTACATTTACATTTTTTTGGGGTTTTTTTTTTTTCCAAATTTTAAAAATTCCCGGTTTTTTTTTTTTCCCCCCCCGGATTAAAAAAAAATTTATGGGAAAATTTTGGGGAAAAAAACCCCCTTTTGGGGAAAAAAAATTTTTTAAAAAAAGGGGGGTTTTTTTTAATTTTTTTTTTTTTTAAAAAGGGGTTTTTAAAAAAAAAAAAAAAATTTTTTTAAAATTTTTAAATTTTTAAAATTGGCCAAACCCAAAAAAAACCCCAAAAAACCCCCCCAAAAAAAATTAAAAAAAAAAAATTTTTTTCCCTCAAATTTTTTTCCCCCCCCCCCTTTTTTTTTTTTTTTTTTTTAAAAGGGAAAAATTTTAAATTTTCCCTTTTTTAAAAAAAAAAGGGGGGTTTTTTTTTTTAAAACCCTTTCCCCAAAAAAAAAAAGGTTTTTTTTTTAAAACCCCGGGGGCCCCCGGGTTTTTTCCAAAAAAAAAAATTTTAAAAATTTTGAATTTAAAAAAAAAAATTTTTTTTTTTTAAAAAGGGAAAAAAAAAAGGGGTTTTTTTTTTGGGTTTTTTTTTTGGGGGGTTTTTTGCTTTTTTTTTTTCCCCCTTTTTTTTTTAAAAAAAAAAAATTTTTTTTTTCCCCTTTTTTTTTAAAAAAAAATTTTTTTTTTTTTTTTTTTTTTTTTTTTTTTTTTTTTTTTTTATTTTTTTTTTATTTTTTTAATTTTAAGAAACCAAAAAGTTTTCCAAAAATTTTTTAGTCTTTTTTTGAACCCAAAGGGGAGAACTTTTTTGTTGGATATTGTTTTTTAAATACTTTTAATACTCTGACAGAAAAAAAACATTAATTTAAATAGCCTTTACCAAAATTAAAAGGGGACTTTTATTTTTATTTAGGTTACCTTTTGCGTTTTCAAAAATTTCCCAGGTTTTTATTAAAACATGTTGGTTTTTCCCCCCCAAACCCCTTTAACAAAAATTTTTATAAGAAAAAAAATTTAATAAAGTTTTTTTTAAAAAAAAAAAAAAATAATACCCATTTTAAAGCAGGAAATGTTAAAACCCAAAATATAAAAGAAAAAAATAAAAAAGAACTAGGTTTCAAAAAATTTTATTAAAACTGAAAGGGATTGAAAGGTATATTAAGGAATTTTTCCCAAAAATCACTTTGTTTATTGAAATTCAAATCTTTTATACTCCTGTGTCAGGAAACCCAAAATTAAGGTTCGAAATACTTTTCAACTTCTCAACTAAAATTTATGGTATTTTAATCCCGAAAAAGAACAAAGAAGAAATTTCATATATTTTAACAACTATTTTTCAAAATTAAAAATTTAAAAACCCTTTTAAAACAAAAAAAAACTTTAATTTTTTAAACCCTAATTAATTTTTTTAAAATTATAAAAATTTTTAAATTAAATTTTAAATTTTCACAAAAATTAGATGATATTTTTATATTAAATTTCTTTAATTATTTATTAAATTAAAGGTCATTATATTTTTTTTTTTTAAAACCCAAATTTTTTTTTGGGAAAAATTTTTTTAAAATTTAAATCCCCTTTTTTAAAAAAAAACCCAAAAAAAAAAGGGGGGAAAAAAAAATTTTTTAAACCCCCTTTTTTTTTAACAAAAACCCCCCCCCCCGGGGCCCCGGAACAAAATTTTTAAAAAAAAAAAAAAAAACCCCCCCCCAAAAAAAAAAAAACCCCAAAAAAAACCCTTTTTTTTTAAAAAAGGGGAAATTTTTAAAAAGGGGGAAAAACCTGGGTTTTCCCCCCCCCGGGATTTTTTTTTTTTTTAAAAAAAAAAATTTTTTTGGGTTGGGGGCCCCCAAAAAAAAAAAGGGGGGGGGGTTTTTTTTTTTTTTTTGGGGGGGGAAAAAAAAAAACCCAAAGGAACAAATTTAAAAAATTTTTTTTAAATTTTGGGGGGTTTTTTAAAATTTTAACAAGGGGGTTTTTTTTTTTTTGGGTTTTAAAAAAAAAGGGGGAAATAAAAAATTAAAAAAAATTTTTTTCCCCCCTTTTTCAAAAACCCCCTTTCCCGGGGAAAAGGTTTAAAAATTTTTTAAAAAAAAAAAGGGTTTAAAAATTTTTTTTTAAAATTTTTTCCCCCCTTTTTTTAAATTTTTTTGGGTTTTTTTTTTCCCTTGGTTTTTAAAAACCCCAAAAAAATACCCCCCCCCAAAAAAAATTTTTGGAAAAAAAATTTAAAAAAAAGTTTTTTTTAAAATTTTTTTTAAAAATTTTAAATTTTTTTGGGGAAAACCCATTTTTTTTTTAAAAAAACGGGGGGTTTTTTTAAACCCCCAAAATTTTTTTTTTAAAAAAATTTTTAAAAAAAAACCCCCCCGGGGTTTTTTTTTCCCCCCGAAAAAAAAATTTTTTTAAAAAAAAAAATTTTTTCCCCCGGGGTTTTAAAAGTTCCCCTTTTTCCCCTTTTTTTAAAAAAAAAAAAGGGAAAAAAAAAAATTTTTGGTTTTTTAAAAAAAAACCCCTTTTTTTTTTTTTTTTTTTAAAACCCAAAGGGGGGGGGGCCCCCCCCCCCCCAAAAAAAAACCCCCCCTTTTTTTTTTTTTTTTTCCCCCCCCCCAAAAAATTTTTTTTTTCCTTTTTTTAAAAGGGGGGGTTTTTTCCCCTTTTTTTTTTTTTTCCCCCTTTTTAAAGGGGGTTTTTTTTTTTCCCCCCCCCCCGGGGTTTTTTTTTTTTTTTTTTTTTTCCCCCCCCCTTTTTTTTTTTTTTTTTTTTTTTCCCCCCTTTTTCCCCCCCCCTTTTTTTCGTTTTTTTTTGGGTTTAAAAACCCCCCCCTTTTTAAACCCTTGCCTTGGTTGGTTTAAAAATTTAAAAAAAAAGGGGGGTTTTTTTTTTAAAAAAAATTTTTTTTTTCCCCTTTGTTTTTTTTTTGGGGGGGGGGGGGGAACCAAAAAAATTTTTTTTGGGCCCCCCGGTTTTTTTTTCCCCCCCTTTGTTGGGGTTTACCCGCACAATTGGGGGAAAAAAATTAAGGGGTTTTTTAAAATTTTTTTTTTCTTTTTTTTTTTGGGTTTTTCCCCCCGGCCGAAAAAATTTTTAAAAAAATTGCCTTTTTTTTTTTTTTAAAAAAGAAAAAAAAGGGGGGTTTTTTAAAACCCTTGGGGAAAATTTTTTCCCAAAACCAAAAAAAATTTTTCCTTTTTTTTTTTTTTTCCCCGGGGTTTTCAAAAAACCCCCCTTTTTAAAATTTAAAAAATTTTTTTTTAAAAAATAATCCTTTTTTTTTAAAAAGGGGGTTTTTTTTTTTGGGGAAAAAAATTTAAAAAGAAAACTTTTTTTTTTTTTTTTTAAAAAAAAACTTTTTTTAAAAGGGCCCCCCCCCAAAAAAAAAAAAATTTTTTAATTTTTTAAAACCTTTTTTTTTGGGCCCCCCCCAAAAAAAAATTTTTTTCCCCCCCAAAATTTTGGGAATTTTTTTTTTTTCCCCAACCCTTCCTTTAAAAAAAAAAAAAAAAAAAATTTAAGAAAAAAAAAAAAAAAAAAAAAAACCCAAAAAAATTTTTTTTAAAAAAAACCCAAAAACCAAAAAAAATTTTTCTTAAAAAAAAAATTTTTCCCCTTTTAAAAAAGGGCCCCAAAATTTTTTTTTTTTTCCCCCAAAATTTTTTTTTTTTTTTTTTTTTTGGGGGGCCCCTTTTTGGGGGCCCCCCTTTTTTTAAAAAATTTTTTAAAAAACCCTTTGGCCCCTTTTTTTTTTTAAAACCCCTTTTTTTTTTTAAAAAAACCCGATTTTTTTTCCTTTTCCCTTTTTTTTTAAAATTACTTTTTCCCAACCCCCCTTTTTTTTTTTTTTTTTTTTGGGGGGCCCCTTTTTAAAAAAGAAAAAAAAATTTTTCCCCTTTTTTTCCTTTTTTTTTAAAAAATTTTTAAAAAAAAAAATTTTTTTTTTTTTTAAAAACCCCCCCCCCCTTTTTTTTTTTTTAAAAAAAAAAAATTTTCCCATTGGGAAAAAATTTTTTTTTTTTTCCTTTTTTCCCCTTTTTTTTGGGCCCCTTTTTTTTTTTAAAAACCCCCTTTTTTTTTTTTTTTTTTTTTTCCCCCCCCAGGCCCCCCAAAAAAAATTTTTTCCCCGGGAAAAATTTTTTTTAACCCCCAAAAAGGGGGAATTCCCCCTAAAATTCCCCCAAATTTTGAAAATTTTTAAAAAAAGGGGGGGGTTTTTAAAAACCCAAAAAGGGAAAAACCCCCCCTTTTTTTTTAAAAAAGGGTTTTTTTTTTTTTTGGGGGAATTTTTTTTTTTTTTTGGGCCCCAAAATTTTTTTTTTTTAAAAAATTTTCGGGGTTTTTTTTTTCCCCCCCAAAAACCCTTTCCCCTTTTGGGGGGTTTTTCCCCCCTTTTTTTTTTTGGGGGGGTTTTTTTTTTGGGGGTTTTTTAAAAAGGTTTTTTTGGAAAAAATTTTTTAATTCCCCCCCCCCCCTTTTTTTGGGGGCCTTTTCCCCCTTTCTTTTCAAAAATTTTTTAAAAAAAACCCCGGGGCCCCGGGGGGGGGGGAAAAATTTTGGGCCCCCTTTTTTTTTCCCCCTTTTTTTTTAAAAAAAAAATTTTCCCCCTTTTTTTTTGTTTTTTTTTTTTTTTTTACCCCTTCCTTTAAATCCCCCCCCAAAATTTTTCCCGGTTTTTTTTGGGGTTTTTTAAAAAATTTTATTTTTTTTCCCAAAAACCCCCCAAAAAAAAATAAAAAAAAAAAAAAAAAAAAAAAAAAAAAAAACCCCCCCCCCCCCCCCTTTTTTAAAAAAAAAAAAAAAATTTTAAAAAAAAAAATTTTTTTAAAAAAAAAAAAAAAAAAAGGGGGTTTAAAAAAAAAAAAGGGGGGAAAAAAAACCCAATTAAAAAAAAACCAAAAAAAAAAAAAAAAAAAACCCCAAAAAACCCCAAAAAAACCCCAAAAATTCCCAAAAAAAAAACCCCTTTAATTTGGGGAAAAAAAAATTTTTTTCAAAAAAAAATTGCCCCGGGGGTTTTTTAAAACCCCTAAAAAAATTTTTTTAAAAGGGCCTTTAAAAAAAAATTTTTGGGGATTTTTTTTTTTTTTTGGGGGGGAAAAAAAAATTTAAATTTTAAAAAAACTTTTTTTAAAAAAAAAAAAAATTTTTTTTTTTTAAAATTTTTTAATAAAAACGAAAAAAAAGGGGATTTTTAAAATTTTTTTGGGAATTTTTTTTAAGTAATGGGGATTTTTTTTTTAAAAAAAAAAGGGGTTTTTTTTTTTTTTCCCCCCCCCAAAATTTTTTTTTTTTTTTAAAAAAAAAGGGGGGGGGGGAAAAAAAAAATTTTTTTTAAAAAAAAATTTTTCCCCCAAATTTTTTTCCCCAAAAAAAAGAAACGGGGGGGCCCCAAGGGTTTTTAAAAAAATTTTTTTTTTCCTTTAAAACCCCCAAAAAAAAAAAGGGAACCCCCAAAAGGGAAAAAAAATTTTGAAAAAATTTTTTTTTTTCCCCCCCCCCTTTTTTTTTTGGGCCCTTTTTTTTTAAAAACTTTTTTTTTTTTTTTTTTTTTTTTTTCCCCCCCCGGGGTTTTTAAAAAAGGGTTTTTTTTGGGGCCCCCAAACAAAAAAACCCCCCCGGTTTTTTTTAAAAAAAAAAAAAAAGGGGGGTTTTTTTTTTTCCCCCCCCAAAAAAAGGGGGGTTTTTTTTTAGTTTTTTTTTCCCCTTTTTTTTTTTAAAAAATTAAAAAAAAAAAAACCCCCCCAAAAAAGGGCCCCCCTTTTTAAAAAAAAAGTTAAATTAAAACCTTTTTTTTTGGGGGGCCCCAAAATTTTTGGGGGGCCCGGGGGGGGTTTTTTTTTTTTTCCCCGGGAAAAATTTTTTTTAAAAAAGGGAAAATTATTTTTAAAGGGGTTTTTTTTTTAAAAATTTTTTGGTTTTTTAAATTTTTTTTAAAAAAAATTTTCCCAAAAAAAAATTTCCCAAAAATTTAAATTTAAAAAAAAAACCCCTTTTTTTGGGAAAAATTTTTTAAAAATTTTTAAAAACGAAAATTTTTTTGGTTCTTCGGGCCCTAGCTTTAGTGGGGGAAATCTTTTTGGGATTAGAAAAATTTTCCTCACTTTTTTATTCAGCTGTTTTACAAAAATTTTCAACGAAATTTCCGGGGTTCCCAGGGGGGAGAACAAGGAAATAGGGACGCTTTTTTAAAATTTAAATGTCATTTTTTTATAAATAAGACTTGGATCATATCCTGGACGATACGTCTTTTTTAGGAAAAGTGGAAAAATTATTTAATACGATGTTGTTTTACTTGAAATGATCTTTTTTTTTTATCAGGGGCCCTCGATAAGGTATTAAGTATTGGGTTTGGTTGTATTTTTAGAAAAAATTTTGGGAAAAAATTCATTCGACTTTTTTAAACGTCACGAGAAAATATGAAAGGGGAAAGGGGCAACTCAATCTAGGCCCCGGGTGGGATTTTTCAACTTTTTTCCTCCCGATTTGGGGGAAAATTATCAGAAGTTGGAATTTGTTTTGACCCTTGTTTTGTGTACCCGTTTGGGTTTGCACCTTTGAATATCGAGTCTTTTTTTTGAAAAGAATAACTTACCCAAACCAAAAAAGCTAAAAACAAGTCGAACTTTTGGTTATCATGCTGGACATTACCTATGTTTTTAGCAATCCCCTTCAAAGGGTTCCGGTTACAAAAAACCCGTATGTTACTTTTGAAGGGGCCCCTCAAAAATTAGTAAACCGTTATGGTTTTCTTACTTGGAAAAAAAAATCAGTTTTTTTGCCTTTGCTCTTCTCAGTAAAACGACTTTCAAATCGGTATAAAACAAATTGGTGATAATCAAAAATTTGGGAAAGCTTTTTTAGATCGTATTTTATCAAATGATTGTAATTGGTTTAAATTTTTAAAAATTTTATGATTTAAATGTTCTAAAAAATTACCTGTAAAGAGTTTAAAATAAATACAAAAAATTTCAAAGTAGTAAAAAAAAAAACCCTTTTTTCTTTGGGTATCAAAAAAATAATTTTAAAATTTTTTGATGTTTTTTTTTTATCTTGCCCCCGGATTTAGTTACTCAAATTTTCTTCAAGCCTATATGTAAACCAAAAAAGAATTTTTTTTTTCCTTACGAATTTCTTTGGGCCCTCTGATAGATTTCAGGAAACGGGCTTCCCGCCTATATCAGATTTTTTTTGTTTTATTAAAAAAAATTTCACCCCTTTCTCAAGAAGGGCTATGCCTACTGTGAGAAAGTGTGGGGGGAGGAAAGGGATGAGTTTTAATGAACGGGCTTTTTATATTTTTACTATTTTGTGGGGTAGGCCCAAAGTTAACCCCAATTGATGCTGACGCAATTCTTTTTAAGATTTTGGGTTTGGGCATTTTCAAAAAAAGCGATATGTTCCCCGGGGGGCCCACTCCCGGTACTTTTTAAAAAACCCTTTTCCTTTTGGGGAAATGTTTTTTTTTCATTTTAAATTAAAAACCCAATAAACATCTTCATCGTTTTTAAAATTAACATGTTGGTGGACCGTCTTTTTTTTTTTTTCCCCAAACGTTTTTATAAAAAAAAAACGGGGAACGTTTTCGGGGAGAAAAACCCTGTACAATCGTTAAAAGGGGGGGCTATGTGTAAAAGTTTGAAATTTTTTACTGTTTTAAACAAGCCCATCCCTAGCGGTTTTGTTTATCCGACGACAGAAAGAAACGCTTTTTTTAAACCTGAGAAAAATTAGAAAAGTTTGGCCCAGGCAGCGTTTAAATGGCTTGAATGGATGGGGTTATATAAAGGGTGTTCCTATTGTCAAAAAATTTAAGGGAAGAGAAAAGATCTGGGTCACAAAAAAAAGGTTTAAAGGTCGGGGGTTTATTGAAATGAAGATTGCTCCAAATTTTTCAAGGCTTTTTTAATTTTCAGGGCCCATGTTTGGATAAAAGTTTAAGGGACATTCTTTGGGGGAAAACATTTGAACAAAGAAAAAAAAAAAAATCTAAAAAAAATGTTATATCAGAAACTTTTTGGGGGAAAAACCCTTTTAGAAATTTATGAATGTAAAAGGGAAAAAAATAAAAAGAGACCCTAGGATATCTTGTTTTTTTTAAAAAAACTTCGCCCCCCTTCATAATAACTGTTTTAAAAAAGGTACCCCTATTTACCAAGGAATCGATAATTTTCGGAGTTGTCAAAAAAACCCAAATTTTGGGTTTTGTTCGTGTAATATTTGTGTTCCTTTTAGGGCCTTTACGCTTATTTCGCGGGGAAATGCCACCCAAACTTTAAAAAAAACCCCGGTCTAGAAAAGAAGATATAGGTGAAACCCGCTTCAATACGGGCCCTGAAAAACAAAAATTTTTAAAAAAACTCGCCCCCCACTCTGATTTTGCAGTTACCATGCTGATGGAATAATTTTGACAACGCCCCCTTTCTAAATGGGATCTCAATCACGGTCCCTTTTTGTAGAAGATTTTTCAAGAAGTAATTGAATATTTTCCCCAAAAGCCCTTTTTTTTCAAATTTTTTTGGAAAAAAGGGTTTTAGGGCGCTAGACGCCGAAGGGGATCGTAATCCTAAAAATTGCATTTTGCCGAAAAATTTTGAAATTAATGGGGAATCAGGGATTTGGTTTAAAAACTCGGAGGGGCTAGTTTAAAAATACGAAAGTTAAATATGCCCATGATTTAAAAAAGTTTTTCTCAAAAAGCATCAATAGCCCTTATTTTAGAAATTACCCCCCTGACATTTGAATTTACACGAAATAGGTCAGGCCAAAACGTACCGTGCTATGGACGTACCCCTTCAAAAGGATCGTTTGGGCTATTCCCATGCAAAAATTAGGATGCTCCCGTTCAATACGATTTCTTTGGGCAGAAATTTTTCCCAAAGGGCCGATTACCAAAATTTTTTTTGGGGCACAGGGGCAGTCTATAGTTTTCATTTTTTCCCACTGGAAATTCAAGCTCTTGAAACCCCAATTTGTTTAAGAATTTTACAAACATACCATATTTGGGTTTTCCCGGGGTAGCTTGTGCAAAAAATGGTTTGAGTTTTGTTGGAAAAAAAAAAAAATTTTTTACCCTATCCCTTGTTGTTGTGCACAGCAAAAAATATGCAGACAAACCCCCGGGTCTTTTCAATTTTAAAATAGGGAAGGAGACGGAGGAGTAGCACTCTGTTCAAAAAAAGTTATTTTTTTTGGAAAAAAGGGGAAATTAAGGGCGGCTGTAAGGGATTATCAAAGAGGTTTAACGATCTTACCAAAAAAAAAGTTTCTTAAGGTGCTACAAACGCCGGGAAAAAGTGGAAATAGGGGGAGGGAAAAAAGGTTTTTGAGTGCTAGATTAAACGTTTTACCTTTCACCAGAAAAGAGCCAGCCCGTTTACTTTTATATAAAAAGAAAAGTCAGTTCCCACGGAATCAGTTTCAGAACCCCTTTGGTATAACAATTTATGGTCCGGTTCAAAACCCCGGTTTTAAAGTTTTATAGCGGGGCCTTTGGAAGCGGGGAAAACTTAGGGGTCACAAAAAATTTTTTTGGCATTTAAATCAGGGTGATGAGCCCCCAACCCCCAAAAAATTTTATGGTGTTATGGAGAGGGCAGAGAACCCTTTTTAAAAACGTTACAAGGGTAACTTTTATAAAGGGGTACCAAAATTTCCTTTTGGGATGGAAAACCAAAAACCGTCTTTTGATACTCGATGACTTAAAAGGCCCAAACTGATTTACAGCGTAACCAAATTTTTTTACAAAAAAAAACGCATACAATAAAAAATTTAGTGTTTTAATTTTTGTACAAAATCTTTTCTCAAAAAATAAAAAAACTCCCCACTAAACCCTTGAATGCTCATTATCTCGTTATTTTTTAAAATTTCCCCTATCGTTGCAAAATTTGTTCAGCTGGCAAAAAAAACTGTATCCCCAAAGTCAAATTTTTTACTAGGGCGATTTAAGGACGCAACAGAGTTAAAATCACGGTTATTTGGTGATCGATTTTGAAAGGGTACCCTGACCCTCTTCGTGTAAGAAAAAAACGTTTTTTCTCCTGAAAAACAAGTTGTTTATATCCAAAAAATAATGTCTGCGCGTGGTTTAAAAAGAACGTTTTTAAAGGGTTTGAAAAATTCTTGGAGAGGGGTAAAACCCCCCGTAACCCCCAAAAACCCTTTTTACCCCCTTAACAAAAC
>NW_027628510.1:17500-25000 GCF_034508935.2 Berghia stephanieae | reverse complement strand
TAGGAATCGGTGGAAACAATACAGACAATGGGCGTTTCGGGTACAAACCCTTCGTCGGCACAACAATAAACAAATAAACGTTGAAAACAAATAAGAAAAAATACAGTATAAATTGCATCGTCTGTACTCAAAGATGGTTGGAGTGTGAACGAACCGTTAGCGTGGTGTGATAGAAATGATGAGGCCAGTGAGAGACGTGAAATTTCTAGAAAATAATGGACGATAAAAGACATAATATAGCAATGACTATCCCGCACAAATCTTTGGGCCTCTTTTTTGCTCACGAAGTGCCCGAATTCGCGTCACATTATGGGACGAAGCCGTTTCGTATATGCTGTTTTAAACAATTAATTACGACGCTGTTTATACATGAATATGACTGAAAGTTGGCACACAGTTAGAAAAAAGGTCATTTTAGATTATTTTAAGCGACAAAACTCGTTCGATTACCAGAAGACCGTTAAAAATAGATTTTTACTCTTTGGAGTAAAATATTTCTAAAACTACCGGGCGTGGAGGTTTTGTCGCTGACAAGGTAATACATGAACATTTCTTCTTTTTGGTTGTAAAATTTCATATGAATATGACGAGTACTTTTCCCGTATTTTACAAAACACCACCCTAATTTGCTCTTCAAGTTTCAATCTTTTAATCCATTTATTACGCAAGATACAACCAGAGGTCGAAAAAAAATGCCGAAAAAGCGTCCCATATTTTCGCGTTTTTTTCCTCTTTGCGGGTCATCCAAATAAATGACACCTTTGAAACTGCATAACTTGTTTATTTATGAATGGATTTTCAAAATTCAAAAACATTTTTACTCAGTGAAGATAGGGCTTTGATTTTAGACAAAAATTTTCCTCAAAAAGAGAAAAAAACATTTTTCATAGTCATTGCTATCATAATAGAAATGTAATAGTAGTCGAAGTCGAAGTCGTAGTAGTAGTAGTAGTAGTAGTAGTAGTAGTAGTAGTAGTAGTAGTAGTAGTAGTAGTAGTAGTAGTTGTAGTTTTGGTATTAGTGGTAGTGGTAGTAGTAGTAGTAGTAGTAGAAGTAGTAGTAGTAGTAGTAGTAGTAGTAGTAGTAGTAGTAGTAGTAGTAGTAGTAGTAGTAGTAGTAGTAGTAGTAGTGGTGGTGGTATTAGTGGTAGTGGTCGTAGTAGTAGTAGTAGTGTAGTAGTAGTTAGTAGTAGTAGTAGTAGTAGTAGTAGTAGTAGTAGTAGTAGTAGTAGTAGAAGTCGTAGTATGTAGTAGTAGTAGTAGTAGTAGTAGTAGTAGTAGTAGTAGTAGTAGTAGTAGTAGTAGTGGTAGTAGTAGTAGTAGTAGTAGTAGTAGTAGTAGTAGTAGTAGTAGTAGTAGTAGTTGTGGTATTAGTGGTAGTGTGTAGTAGTAGTAGTACTAGTAGTAGTAGTAATAGTAGTAGTAGTAGTAGTAGTAGTAGTAGTAGTAGTAGTAGTAGTAGTAGTAGTAGCAGTAGTAGAAGTCGTAGTAGTAGTAGTAGTAGTAGTAGTAGTAGTAGTAGTAGTAGTAGTAGTAGTAGTAGTAGTAGTGATAACAGTGAAAGTAGTAGTAGTAGTAGTAGTAGTAGTAGTAGTAGTGGTGGTGGTATTAGTGGTAGTGGTCGTAGTAGTAGTAGTAGTAGTAGTAGTAGTAGTAGTAGTAGTAGTAGTAGTTAGTAGTAGTAGTAGTAGTAGTAGTAGTAGTAGTAGAAGTCGTAGTAGTAGTAGTAGTAGTAGTAGTAGTAGTAGTAGTAGTAGTAGTAGTAGTAGTAGTGGTAGTAGTAGTAGTAGTAGTAGTAGTAGTAGTAGTAGTAGTAGTAGTAGTAGTAGTAGTAGTAGTTGTGGTATTAGTGGTAGTGGTAGTAGTAGTAGTACTAGTAGTAGTAGTAGTAGTAGTAGTAGTAGTAGTAGTAGTAGTAGTAGTAGTAGTAGTAGTAGTAGCAGTAGTAGAAGTCGTAGTAGTAGTAGTAGTAGTAGTAGTAGTAGTAGTAGTAGTAGTAGTAGTAGTAGTAGTAGTAGTAGTGATAATAGTGAAAGTAGTAGTAGTAGTTAGTAGTAGTAGTAGTAGTATAGTAGTAGTGTAGTAGTAGTAGTAGTAGTAGTAGTAGTAGTAATGTAGTAGTAGTAGTGTAGTAGTAGTAGTATAGTAGTAGTTAGTAGTAGTAGTAGTAAGTTACTATGAAACAATATGTGTACCTGGAAAGTATTTGGAATGGACAAGATGAGGAGTGTATGTGCGATTGTTAAATCTTCGAGAAAATAAAATAAAATAAAACAAAACCAAAAATAAATAAAAATAAATAAATAAAGAAATAAAAACAAAATCAAACACTGTCGGGTAGCCTTGTTCTACTCGCAGTACAATTACTCCCACCAGCGTATACGTAGCACATATTATGATTTTGAAATTTAGTCCCAGACTACGATATTTACACCTGCTAAATCGCGGGTGTAAATTTCACCCGTTTAGTTCCTCGTTTAGTCTTAGACTTCGCGTAGTCCGGCTTCATGATTAGCTTACTACGCCTTTTAGTCAGAGACTACCGATATAGTCTCAGACTATCGTCGTAGTCCCGCTCCATGAATCAGATCCCTGTTGTTTTATGTATCCTAGATAGTATAATATTATTATGTATCATGCAAAATGAGCCAAATTAACAATTAAAAGTAGCCGAAATATTATTAGTAATTAAACTGTCTTAATGGCCTCTAGAGAGCAGCAGAGTAATTTTGGGGAATTCTGTTGTGTTCATACATGATTCGGGAAGAGCCTTCGAGTCTTTGATAGTGTTGGGATGTAGTGGAGAAGAAAATCTCGCAAAAAAACACCAAAACACCAATCTACAAACTCAGACGTCTTCAAATATTCATTTGCACCCCGTACTATCAAAGAATTGAACGCTCTTCCCGAATCGCGTGTGAACACAACAGATTTAGAAACATTCAAAATTCTTCAGTCTAAACACTAACAATGGCTGTCACATTCAACAACTGCGCCCTCGAATATAAATGCTCAGAATGAGAGCGATCTATATTCATGTATTAGTCCAACCTAGTCATCGACCACATGATTTGTTGCTGTACATCGATTGGACATTTCTCAATGTATCTAAACACGCTGCTTTTGTTTATGAAAGTTGTAAACATACCCATGACTCATGCTGAGCAAAATGACCAATCGTAACGTTGGATATTTCTCAAACTGTGAACACTTTTCACTATGTGGGTCATTTTGAGTCCACTTTGCCATGTGACCAATGACCTCGAGCACATGGAAATGTAATATAGATCATGTTTATTGAGTAGACTTGGAGTATCAGTCAGATTCTGATTCAGAGTAAAAGTCCACTGGGAGATGTTCCAAACCATTACCCCTCTCTAAGCAGCTGTTCTCCTTGAATTGAAGTTTGAGTTACAAAGATTGAGGTTTTACATAGCGCAATATCCACTTAACGTGCTCAAAGCGCTTTACAGGGGCTCCCTGCCCAACAGCAACACTTAATTAACATGTAGAACGGGACATGACGGTTGTTAAGCGATATTACACTTTTTTTCAGGCAGAAACAACTCTGTTAACGACCAGATACTCAATTTACACCTGAGTACGGTGAGAGAATGTGAGTAAAGAGTCTTTTCCAAGGATTCAAATTTGCACCGACCGAGGCTCGAACCCAGGACCTTCCTATCTGAAAGCGACCATAAGACCACAGCCGCACATGTATCCGAAACGAAACAAACAACTTTGGGAGTACTTCCGTTGTTTCACGACACTTTTATCTTTTACTTAATCTTTTAGTCGCTTTTAGCGATTTTGGAGTTTCAATGGGAATGATCTATACTCCCTTTCCATGTGCTCGAGGTCATTGGTCACATTGCAAAGCGTGCTCAAAATGACATGATTCACATAGTGAAAAATATTCACAGCTTTTGAAATATCTTGCATCACGATTGGTCATTTTGTTCAGCTTGACACATGGGTATATTTACAACTTTCATAAACAAAGCCGCGAGTTTACATTTCTGAAGAAATATCCAATCGTTGGACAGCAACAAATCATGTGATTGATGACTTGGTTGGACGAAAACATGAATATAGATCGCTCCCATTCGTTGCACTGTCCAATAAATATAACTATTTAAGAAAAGTTACATTTTTATAAGTGGCGTGATTTTTCTAATTTCAAAAACAATTTGCTGAGTCGGTTGTCGTTTACGACTCCTGCCAATGCCATCAAAACTGACTGTGTTTCCCATCAGTTTCGATATTGCAAGTGATGGCAAACATAATGTTACACGAGGTCATAGTAGCTCTAGTTAGGGTTGACGGGGGAGGGGGGGGGGGGGGGGAGGGAGGCGGGTTTTGCCTTGGCGTTGCCTTCGTAAAATATAACGATGGCTACGTTTATAGATAGTATGCAGATGACGTCAATCAGGCCTTTGTTATTGTTTTTGCCATCCGCGTTTCTGAGTTGTTCTCACTAAACTGTATTAACCAGACTATAAAAGTTCATGGTTACACAGAGTTTGTGTATAGGTCCGTTATACTTCCGGATGGCAATGTTGTGAACTCCTTGGCCAAGCGCATTCTATCTATAGCCTGACACTGAAATCCAAAAAGACTGGCATTTTGACGTCATTATTTGGTTTTAGCACCGCCTAGTGAGTTGTCGTTAGTAGTGCTCATGGAAACAAGTGATCCCATTGGTTGAACTATACTATAGATAGAATGCGCTTGGCCAAGGAGTTCACAACATTGCCATCCGGAAGTATAACGGACCAACACACAAACTCTGTGTAACCATGAACTTTTAAAGTCTGGTTAACACAGTTTAGTGAGAACAACTCACAAACGCGGATGGCACAAACAATAACAAAGGCCTGAGTGACGTCATCTGCATACTATCTATTGAATACAACTCACGATTTGTTTTCTTTTGTGGCCCAAGACATGTATTTTGACGTCACTTTTGTGGGGCAGTGTCAGGCTTTAACTTTACGATGGCTACGGTCTCGCCGACGTCCCAGGTCTGAGAGTTTTTGCCAAGATGAGGGTCATTTAAATCGATCGATACATGAAGGACGAGTTCTCTGGCCAAATTTTAAAATATGTTTTTTTTTCCGGTATAGGGCAGCCCAGAGGTTGCCCGAAATTTCTTTCTTTAAAAAAAAATAATCTTATTTAGCCTTTAAAAACTTACCTTTTCAATTTGAGAATACGAATTTGTTTCCATTGGAAATAATACTAGACGATAGCCTAATAATTACAATACATCAGACTGCACAACAATAGAAAAACCAAACATGGCTGGAGATAACAATGATATATAGAATGATAAAAAGTACCAATACAGCCAGTATATATCGTTATAATATATCTTGAATAATACCACTGTCATAATATACGAATTAGATATCAAATTTCAACGGGAATAAATCAGAAATGTACACACATGATCAGATACATATCATTAAAATCCCAGAACAAAATTCAACGAGAGTAACACAATACACACCAACATAGCCCTAGCCTGTCAGGCCAACCTTCGCCATGCTGCAATTCATGGAGCTACACACATCGATGTTTAACTGTTGAACCAAAGCCACTCTTAATACATGCCGAACAGCCGAATTAGGAAGCCTCGCAATGGGGATGATCTTATAATATTACCTTTCCACGTGCTCGAGGTCATTGGTCATATTGCAAAGTGTGCTCAAAATGACCCACATAGTGAAGCGTGTTCACAGTTTGAGAAATTAATATCCAACATCACAATAAGTCATTTTGCTTAGCGTGACTCATGGAATGTTTACAACTTTCATAAACACAGCAGCCTGTTTACATTTAATGAGAAATGTCCAATCATTGAACAGCAACAAATCACGTGATCGATGACTAGGTTGGACGAAAACATTAATACAGATCGTTCCCATTTTAGAATATCTATCACAATGTTTGGACACAGCGCTGAACGAAACTGCATCTAAAAAAAAAAACCCCCAAAAAAACCCCCCAAAAACTTGAGCTTTTATATAGCGCAATATCCACAAAACGTGCTCAAAGCGCTTTACAAGGGGCCCCTGGCCAACAGCAACACATAACATGTAGGACGAGACATGACGCCTGTCAGGCGATATTACAAATTTTTGCGACAGAGACAACGCTGTTAACGGCCAGGTACTCATTTTACACCTGAGTACGGTGAGAGAATGTGAGTAAAGAGCCTTCTCCAAGGACTCAACTATGCGCCGAGCGAGGCTCGAACCCAGGACCTTCCGATCCGAAAACGAGTGTCATACCACTAGACCAAATAGCCGCATCTACACAACAACTCTTTACGACTCCAATCACTTGTGATCAAACTCTGAGCAGTAAATGCTTAAAGATAGTTCGAAGAACTGTATTAACCTGACTATAAACGTTCATGGACACACACAGTTTTCTGTGTTGGTCCGTTATACTTCCGGATGGCAATGTTATGAGCTTCTTTGCCAAGCGCATACTATCTATAGATAGTTCGAAAATAACGTCACTCCAGCCTTTGTTGTTGTTTTTTGCCATCCGCGTTTATGAGTAATGCTCACTGAACTGTATTAACCTAACTATAAACGTTCATGGATACACACAGTTTTGTGGGTTAGTCCGTTATACTTCCGGATGGCAATGTTATGAGCTCCTTAGCCAAGCGCGTACTATCTATAGAATGTAGGGCTCGCCGTGTTGGCTAACACGCATGTAAATACAGATAGCTATGCGCTGAACACATTGGAGAATATCAATACTATCCATTGGCAAGCTGTGAAATTGTTTATTATACGAAGTTATCATATTATATTCTTATTAATGTTATATTGCTATTCAGACAACAGCTGGTGTCAGATAGCTGCTCGGCGGTGGCGGCGGTTTTTGGGTGGAAATCAACCAATGGTAAACGTAATTACCATATTTCATAATTTATACTGATGCTATGCGTTCGAGTAAAATACTTATAGATAGTATGCACTTGGCTAGGAAGCTCATAACATTGCCATCCGGAGGTATAACGGACCAACACACTAAACTGTGTGACCTTGAACGTTTATAGTCTGGTTAATACATTTTAGTGAGAATTACTCACAAACGCGGATGGCAAACAAAATAAAACCCAATAACGATGACCCGAGTGACGTCAACTTCGATCTATCTATGGATATTGCATGTAACAGGCTGTTTTTTGATTGGTCAGAAATACTAGCCCTGATGTGAATTGACCTGGAAGTAAACATTAGATGTAAATAGGTTATTGATCGGCCTCGCGTCGTGAAAACTTGTATCTTGTGTAGATGTGCGGCTATGTGGTCTTGTGGTATGACACTCGCTTTGGGATAGGAAGGTCCTGGGTTCGAGTCTCGCTCGGCGTATAGTTAGTTGAGTCCTTGGAAAAGACTCTTTACTCACATTTTCTCACCGTTCTCAGATGTAAAATGAGTACCTGGCCCATGACGGTGTTGTCTCTGTTGGGAAA
>NW_027628510.1:7500-10000 GCF_034508935.2 Berghia stephanieae | reverse complement strand
TGTAAGGTTTCGAACAGAATAACACCACGACTGTCCCAGAAAACAGTTCCCATTATGTTCTTTGCTGACCGCATGACTTTGAATTTCTTCGCGACAGGTGAGGATGGATGTTTCCATGTCATCGAATCTTGCTTTGTTTCTGGGGTGCAATGGTGCAACCATGTCTCATCACCAGTGACTATGCTGTCAAGAAAAGTCACATCGTACCCTAGAAAGTCTCCGCCGGCGTTGGCAGTATGCCCGTGAACCCTGCGTGAGCTCTTGCTTCTTCTCAAAAGTTCCCTGCAGATGTCCAATCTTTGTTCTTTATGATTGTCTGTGAATTGCTTAGGAACCCATCTTGCGCTGACTTTTCTGTAGCCAAGTTCATCAAATACAATTCTATGGGCAGAAGTTTCCGAAATTTCAAGACTGCTTGCGATTTCATGAAGTTTCAACCTCCTGTCTTGACGAATAAGCTCATCAACTCGCTTCACATTGTCTTCTGACGTCGCAGTTATCGAACGCCCTCTCCCTTCCCTGTCTGTCAAGTCGGAATGGCCGGCTTCAAACAAATTACACCAGTGATAGACTTGTGTACGGCTTATAACATGCTCATCATATACACTCTGAAGTTCTTTATGAATTTCGGTAGGATTCAGACTTTTGGCGTTCAAAAAACGTATGACAGCTCTGATTTCCTCCTTTGACCAAGTTTCAAGGTGGGCCGCCATCTTTAAAATCGTCTAGAAATTCATTGTGCAAAATGATGCACTTCATAATTTCTGGGAATATCCGTAAGGAAATAAGGAATATCATGTCGTTTACAGAATTAAAAAATCTCCACTGGTTGCTGAGCAATGGGCATTTTTCGGTTATTTCTGAAAGAGCCCTCGTATAACTTCTATCACAATGTAATCCCTCTCGTTTGGTGCTGAGCACAGGCTTCGTGGACAAGTTCATTGACCTCAGAGCTAGCATGCCCGCTTTGCTCTGCCGTACTCTGGAAAACTACATATTTAAAAAATTTGGCCAGAAAACTCGTCCTTCAAATATCGATCGATTTAAATGACGTTCATCTTCGCAAACAACTCTCAAACCCGGGACTTCTGAATTTCTGAAGTTTGAGAGTTTTTTAAATATGTGTTTTTCCAGAGTGCGGCTGTGTTGGTACCGGGGGTACGGAGGTCACAAGTATGTCATAACCTGTCGTCAAAAGGAAGTCATTCATTGCCATTGTAAGACCATAGCCTGACATCGTAGCTATAGTTAGCCTGATAACCTGACACCGTAGCCATCGTTAGCCTGATAGCCTGACACCGTATCCATCATTAGCCTGATAGCCTGACACCGTATCCATCATTAGCCTGATAGCCTGACACCGTATCCATCGTTAGCCTGATAGCCTGACACCGTAGCCATCGTTATCCTGATAGCCTGACGCCGTAGCCATCGTTAGCCTGATAGCCTGACACCGTAGCCATCGTTATCCTGATAGCCTGACGCCGTAGCCATCGTTAGCCTGATAGCCTGACACCGTAGCTATAGTTAGCCTGATAGCCTGACACCGTAGCCATCGTTATCCTGATAGCCTGACACCGTAGCCATCGTTAGCCTGATAGCCTGACATCGTAGCCATCGTTAGCCTGATAGCCTGACACCGTAGCCATCGTTATCCTGATAGCCTGACACCGTAGCCATCGTTATCCTGATAGCCTGACACCGTATCCATCATTAGCCTGATAGCCTGACGCCGTAGCCATCGTTATCCTGATAGCCTGACACCGTAGCCATCGTTATCCTGATAGCCTGACACCGTAGCCATCGTTATCCTGATAGCCTGACACCGTATCCATCGTTATCCTGATAGCCTGACACCGTAGCCATCGTTATCCTGATAGCCTGACACCGTAGCCATCGTTAGCCTGATAGCCTGACACCGTAGCCATCGTTAGCCTGATAGCCTGACACCGTAGTCATCGTTAGCCTGATAGCCTGACACCGTAGCCATCGTTAGCCTGATAGCCGGACACCGTAGCCATCGTTATCCTGATAGCCTGACACCGTGACCATCGTTAGCCTGATAGCCTGACACCGTAGCCATCGTTAGCCTGATAGCCTGACACCGTAGCCATCGTTAGCCTGATAGCCTGACACCGTAGTCATCGTTAGCCTGATAGCCTGACGCCGTAGCCATCGTTAGCCTGATAGCCTGACACCGTAGCCATCGTTAGCCTGATAGCCTGACACCGTAGCCATCGTTAGCCTGATAGCCGGACACCGTAGCCATCGTTATCCTGATAGCCTGACACCGTGACCATCGTTAGCCTGATAGCCTGACACCGTAGCCATCGTTAGCCTGATAGCCTGACACCGTAGCCATCGTTAGCCTGATAGCCTGACACCGTAGCCATCGTTAGCCTGACACTAGAATCCTCTAGGACTTCTAGTTTGACGTCATTTCAAGGTTGTGGCAGCGTCTAGTGAGTTGTCGTTAATAGAACCCAAGGAAATACGTTAT
>NW_027628510.1:0-2500 GCF_034508935.2 Berghia stephanieae | reverse complement strand
TTACAAATGAACAGTCATAATTTAATAATGGATCGTATAACATATTATGTATTAGTTCAGTATAAATAACTTATCAATCCTTTTAACAACATCGGTATTTTTATCAAACTTCTAAAAAAAAATATTTTTAAATTGAGCTTTTATATAGGGCAATATCCACTAAATGTGCTCAAAGCGCTTTACAAGGGGTCCCTGGTCACCAGCAACATTTAACATTGAGGACGGGACATGACGCCTGTTAGGCGATATTACAATTTTCGGACAGACAACGCTGTTAACGGCCAGGTACTCATTTTACACCTGAGTACGGTGAGAGAATGTGAGTAAAGAGCCTTTTCCAAGGACTCAACTATGCGCCGAGCTCGAGGCTCGAACCCAGAACCTTCCGATCCGAAAGCGGGTGTCATACCACAAGACCACATAGCCGCACAAAGACTTCTAAAATATTATTATAACGATAGCAGTCTTTCTGCCGTCACTTGTCTGGACTGGATGTTTTTGTCCAAAGTTAGAAAACGCGTTTTGTCGTATGAGCCTGAGTAGACTCACCAAATCGAATCTACGGTCTATTTTGAGAGGTCTAAAATTACTCATTTCCGTCTGAATTTCAAAGTGGGAAACGGCCAAGACAAATGAAACGCTTTATCATGCTGGGGATTTGGATGGGGGGTCGGTATGGGGTATGGCTGGGGTCTTGGTAGGGGGTCGGTATGGGGTATGGCTAGGGTTTGGTAGTGGGTATAGGGTATGGCTAGGGTTTGATAGGGGGTATAGTGTGTGGTTAGAGTTTGATAGGGGGTATGGTATGGGGTATGGCTAGGGTTTGATAGGGGGTATGGGGTGTGGCTAGGGTGTGATAGGGGGTATGGGGTATGTCTAGGGTGTGATAGGGGGTATGGGGTATGGCTAGGGTGTGATAGGGGGTATGGGGTATGGCTAGGGTGTGATAGTTGGTATGGTATGGGGTATGGCTAGGGTTTGGTAGTGGGTATGGGGTGTGGCTAGGGTTTGATAGTGGGTATGGGGTATGGCTAGGGTTTGATAGTGGGTATGGGGTATGGCTAGGGTTTGATAGGGGGTATGGGGTATGGCTAGGGTTTTTTAGGGGGTATGGCGTATGGCTAGGGTGTGATAGGGGGTATGAGGTATGGCTAGGGTTTGATAGGGGGTATGGTATGGGGTATGGCTAGGGTTTGATAGTGGGTATCGTATGGCGTATGGCTAGGGTTTGATAGTGGGTATGGGGTATGGCTAGGGTTTGATAGGGGGTATGGGGTATGGCTAGGGTTTGATAGGGGGTATGGGGTATGTCTAGGGTGTGATAGGGGGTATGAGGTAGGGCTAGGGTTTGATAGTGGGTATGGGGTATGGCTAGGGTTTGATAGTGGGTATGGGGTATGGTTAGGGTTTGATAGGGGGTATGGGGTATGTCTAGGGTGTGATAGGGGGTATGAGGTATGGCTAGGGTTTGATAGGGGGTATGGTATGGGGTATGGCTAGGGTTTGATAGGGGGTATGGGGTATGGCTAGGGTGTGATAGGGGGTATGGGGTATGGCTAGGGTTTGATAGTGGGTATCGTATGGGGTATGGCTAGGGTTTGATAGGGGGTATGGGGTATGGCTAGTGTTTGATAGGGGGTATGGGGTATGGCTAGGGTTTGATAGGGGGTATGAGGTATGGCTAGGGTTTGGGTTTCTAGACCGCATCTTGGGTTTCTAGACCGATCTATCTATCCAATTGGCTGTCTCTCGATCTATCTGTCGGTTGGTTCGTCTATATATCAGTCTATCTATCTATCTATCTATCTATCTATCTATCTATCTATCTATCTATCTATCTATCTATCTATCTATCCATCCATCCATCTATCTATCTATCTATCTATCTATCTATCTATCTATCTATCTATCTATATATATATATACATATATATATATATATATATATATATATATATATATTATATATCTACTGTCAATCCGTCTCTCTCTATCCATCTATTTATCATTTTCCCCGAACCCTCTGTCCACCCAGCTGTGATTGGGTAGCTGAGTCTGATAGATTTGGTAGAAAATGCTTTTCTATAAACTCGCATCCGATCCAAAGGGTATCAAACAATTGCTACTGTCCGCTGTAAACGTTCATGGATACACACAGTTTTGCGTGTTGGTCCGTTATACTTCCGAATGACAATGTTATGAGCTTCTTAGCCAAGCGCATACTATCTATATCAATCAGACTGTTGTTGCTTTGCGTTTAGTTACAAAACTCATAACATCAGCCAGCCGGATATAGATAGTATGCAGATGACGTCACTCGGGCCTTTGTAATTGTTTTTGCCATCCGCGTTTGTGAGTTGTTCTCACTAAACTGTATTCTTCTTCTTCTAGGTTCCATGCCTGGTCCAGGCTTCGGATACTGCATGAATTATCTCTCTCCATTCCTCCCTGTCTCTTGCCTTTTCAAACAGCTCTTGGATTGTTAGGCTGGTGAAGCCCT
>NW_027628509.1:0-3981 GCF_034508935.2 Berghia stephanieae | reverse complement strand
ACTACTTACTACAAAATATATTATTTACTATATACTATAACTACTACTACAAATTTATTTAAAATATTTATACCATATATATATATATATATATATTCCTCTATTTATATAGTAATGGGGGAAATAGAGGTTGTTTTTTTCCCGGGCTTTATAGGGAAAAAAAAAAGAAAAATTTGGAAAGAGAAAACCAAATTGGGTGCACCCTTTAAATTAAAACCAAAGATTGCTCAACGCCGCCAAGTCTGTGACTTTTTTTGTCCTAGTGGGGAAGGGCTGCTATATTTTTCTACTATCACAAAACGATATGAACACGTGGACTGGGACAGTCCTGTTCCGTAGATTTTGTAGCATTCACAACGGCTTGGGACACAACGGGACTGTTTTGTCCCGTCCCCAAAAGGTGCGAAATGTTTCTCTAAATTATATTGTTACCGATTTGGGACAGGACTGTCCCAGGACAGTCCCGTCTAGTGCGGGAAAGGGGTGTTAAATATTGTAGTAAAAATGTGCATTTAAATTTTTTATTGAAAGGCGAAACATCATTTAACGCAAAAGTTAATAAGAATTATGACAGAGTGGGTTCCGATACAGGGCAGAAATAATTGCTTGATCATTTAAAAGTCCTTTTCTATTTGTCTAATTAAATAGACGATTTTAAATCCTTATCTCGTCGGGAGATCGGCTACGATTTTCTCAGTTGCCGAACGGTTGCTAGATGATATTTTATAAATATCCAACCATTATCTACGAAAAACAATCGCAGATTTCAAAAGAAATTATCAAAATTTCAGAAAAAATGTCTAGCTTACCCAATCTTTTAGAATTGAGGAGTGTCATCCTCATCCCCCTTTCCTCTTTGGATCTACACCGACATCGAACTTTTGATGTGCTTGAT
The DNA here is from genome assembly GCF_034508935.2 of Berghia stephanieae. Classification (NCBI taxonomy): domain Eukaryota; kingdom Metazoa; phylum Mollusca; class Gastropoda; order Nudibranchia; family Aeolidiidae; genus Berghia; species Berghia stephanieae. The sequence continues at coordinate 3,086 of NW_027628509.1, read as the reverse complement.
TTTGGTGTAGGCCAAATGGCGTTTTACAGTTTTGGACTTAAATCTTTGAACATATTTTTTGTTACAACAAAACCTTTGCAACATTTGTTGGATAAAATTGCGGATTCTCACAATGGCCTCCGATGTATTCAATTGTAGTAGGTTCCTTGATATATTTTTTTTCTGTTGGTAACCAAAGAAATTCTTTTTCACTACAGGATCCCCAAAACGGTTTGGAAAGGGGCAAGTCCGTCAATGCATAGTTTCCCAAGTACGAAATGACTAATTTTTTAAACATTTCTTGTATCCAATACAAGTTCTTTTTTGAAAAAAGCTGGCTGTTCTGACTAGTGTACAAATCAATTTTCCTGTACTGTTCTCCAATTTTTGAAGCTAACCGGAATGCCCATGAAGAAAGGAAACTCCCGAAAATTTGGCCTAAAATGAGAAAGTGCTACTTCTAACACATCTTTGTATCTTCTTTTGAATGTTCAATATCAAGGGGGATTTCCTGATTTTGTATGGTACCAGCAGCAGTTATTGGCTCCCACTGCCACATCCTAATTATTCCGGTTTTCCATAAGGTTCGCCAGGCCTAACTCGGATCTCCCCCGCCCATAGATAAAAACCCCATTAGTGGGAAATTCTTCGGCACCCGGCTAGTCTCAAACAGCATCAAGGTACTTTTCTAATCTTAAACACCGAGGGCAAATAGCGATCTTCTGTGGACCTTACGCAGAGCTAGCCTGTGTTTTGCACCACAGACAAATAGGGCAGAACAGGCAACAGCCACTTTTTAGTGGCTAAATCGTCCCTGGTTGCATAAAAAAGAAAATGACGGCGCTCGCCTCTCGTATTCAGATTCTTTATGGGGGAGTAGATAATGAGTTCCCTATAGGGCCCATGTCAATCATGTAACTTCCTTTGATGATATAAGCCTACCCTTTGATGTCTCCCAGTCGCCTTTTCATTTTCTACGGTCACTCATGGCTAAACAGCCGTCAACGCCGTCTATAATGAACTGAACCCTGTTGAAACACTGGAAGACGCTCATAGTTGCGTCACAATCACCACGTTGCTAAAATATATTTCCGGGCACGTTTGTGGGTTTAAAAAAGCCAAATTTGTTCTAGTTACTTTGAAACAAACAAAGTTATCACTGATCTTGTCTCGTTGAGATATAAAGAATGATATAAAAATCAAGAAAATCGGCGATAAATAAAAAATTGCTAAAAAAGCTAAAGTTTTAGTAAAAAAAACAAAAGCAATTTTAAAAAATCAATTTATTCGTAAAACAGTTGGTTCTCAACCGATTTTTTTTGAAATAAGGACCAATTTTTCTTCTTTTTTAAAGCTGATTTCAACAATTGACTTTCAAATTCCTCAGAATTTATATTTTATTTTTAGATTTTGCTTTTAGGCCTACTAAAAAAGGTGTTATATTCCTTGCGTAACAATAAGCGTAATACATCGACGGGAGATTCAAAATTCTACACGAATGGACGGTCGCGGTAGATTCAAAGTGGTGTACCAAATTTATTTACCAACTACTTTTCTTAGTGCTAAAATTACAAAGTAATAATTTCGCGTCAGAAAAAAAAATAACTCTCAATTTCCCTATCTCTTTATTACAATAAAATTGATACCACGAATAAAAAATCGCCCCACAAATAAGGGATTTATAAATTATTCATATTATTTTTTAAGTTATTAATATAAACCCCGACCATTGGAGGCCAAGTCTAAAATGTACAAGTAAAAGTGTAGATTAATATGTCTAATTTGGTTATCATCATAAAACCTGGCCTTTTTTCTTCTTTTTTTCCCGTCCACAAATCAAGGTTAATGGAGCTCAGTCAAAGTCATTCATTATAGAGATTAAATCGCACAGCGTCCCTGGTTCCATACAAAAGAAAATGGCGGCGCTCGACCTTCACTATCCACTTTTGATGACGTTTTCCTACCTGTTGTCGCCTCTAGCCCTGTATTCTCTATGGTCTTCACTGGCGACAAGGCAGGATGCAACGGCCTAAGCCATCCCAACTACGTCAAAGTTCGAAGCTCTGCGTAATTACCATCCAGGAGTTTTGGGTTTCCCCACTCCGGCGGCACCGTTGGTCTGAGTCACCGCACCTCCATTAGCCTCTGCCCCCAGGAAAGCATTTCCCAGCGCCCCCACAAACTTATAAGAAACATGCGTAAAGGGGCGTCCTTTATGGTGAAATACGTATGTCTGAACTTGTAAATTTGAGCCAAAGTCTACTTTTTCTAGAATTCGTCGCCTTAGAACTGCCTTATTTCACCTCCAGATTCTCTTGTTTTGGAAAAGTAGTTTAAGTTTTGGATCAAAGTTTGTTACTTATTGTCGGGGGAGGCCTGATTAGTCTCCATTCTTTCCTTCTCCGTTTCTTGTCAGCTGAAGCCAACAGCAACCCAAGCTATCCTCTATCACGTGACCTTAATCCGATGCTGCATGTCGCTTGATACCTTCACTCCAGGCTAGATCCGTTCGGGTTTGGCGTTCGGCGTCTCGAACGCCCCATTTCGTTTAAAAGAGGTCGCCGAAGTTGAACTCGTCAGACGACAAAACATTTAATGCGAAGTGTAAGAAGTCAAATATTGTTGTCTTGTCCGTTTCTTTATGGAAAAAGGTTAATAGTATAGCCTCGTGTGTGAGTGGTTGCGTGTCATAGTCATGTTTTTAAATTGTTTTTGTTGTTTATGTGTGTAGTGATGACTCTCTCACACTCACTGAATCATCATAGCAAAGAGACGCCAACTTTAAATTTGGCTCACAGGAATTTCAGAAAACCACTCGTAGGAATTTCAATGCCGAAAGAGGAATTCCCGCACACAAGAAAAGGGAATTGGGATAGTATTTGGCATACATATTGTATGTATCTAGTTCTAGATAGATAACTATTTTGAAATTATTTTATGATATTTAAAAAACATGCCAAATACAATTCCGAGTTTCCTTTTTTCCTTATTATGGAAGTAAAGTCCAAAACCTAATGGTAGTGATTTGTACTGGTGGGGTTTTAGGATGATGTGGTGTTGGTGATTGTAGTAGTAGAGAATGGTATTTATTGATGTGGTGGTGGTGG
>NW_027628508.1:0-3981 GCF_034508935.2 Berghia stephanieae | reverse complement strand
AAAAAAAAACAACCCCCCCCAAAAAAAAAAAAAAAAATTTTTTCTTTTTAAACCTTTTTTTTTCCCCCAAAATTTTCCTTTTCTTTCCAATTTTTTCTTTTCCTTTTTTACCCCTCTCCTTTTTCCCTTTCCCCCCTTTCTTTTCCCCCCCCCCCTTTTTCCCCCCCCCCCCTTTTTTTAAAAACTCTTTTTTTCTTTTTTTTTCCCCCCCTTTCTTTCCCCTTTCCCCCCCCTCCCCCTCCCCCCAAAAAACCCCCCCCCCCCTTTAAAATTTAAAAACTTTTTTCCCCTACGCTTAAATTAAATTGCTAGGACAGCATACCCCTAAAGACCATAAAAAGGGAATTTTAAAAAAGGGGAAAAAAGGGGTTTTTTCCCTAGATATAAAAAACGCATTATAAAAAGTGCACATTTTAAAATTATGATGTTTATAAAGATCTGTGAAACAATAGCCCAAACAATTGTATAAAATACAGGATGCCATTTCCCAAAGGGCCCATTAAAAAATAAAAATTAATTTTTGGGAAAAAAGGTGTGGTTTTTTTTTTTAAAATTCAATATTTTTCCTTTCAAAAATGGAGACTTAAAAATTTTTTTTAAAATTTGTAGCCGCCCCACTTCCATTTTCAATTAGTTTTAATGACTTAGAAGTGCCAGGATTTTCTAAAATTTAAGCCAAAATTCATAATTCTACAAATTTTTGTAGTTTGAGCGGTCTGGCAATATTTTCTCAAATGAAATAACTGTAATGCCTTTTTATTAAAAATACAAAGTGCATCCAAATGCGTAATCAACAAAAAGAGAAAAGAAGAGGTTACCCAGAATAATTTTAGCAGCAAACTATCTTGACTTAAAATTAAAAAAAGAATTTTTGAAATTTTTTTGGTGCAAAAAAACATTTTTGAAAAATCTACCTGCTTTATTGTTTAAAAAAATAATTTAATAAACACAAATTTTAAATAAATTACCCAGGTAATGCTGAACAGAGATGTGGTTTATACTGCCATCCCCTCCTGTTGCTTCAGTCTTCGTTGCTCCCTCTGTAAAAACTGGACTATTTCCTGGCTTCTCTCTTTTTCTTTAGATCGGCTGCAAATGCTTGGCCTAGAAGTGACAAGTGAATAAAATAATTGTGTTGATTAATATTCAGACTGTATTAATCATAGATGGGAGTTAAAAATCATGGTTCCAGACGGAAAATGGTTCCACCCAGACTAAGGGCAGAGCTGCCAACCCCATCTGATGAGAATGTGTACAATGGGACCTCAAAATGGGGGAGATTTCACGAAAAATGGGTACAATCCTGAAATCGACGAAACTAACCATTGTGAAAGTAAGAGGAAGGTATACTTACATAAAGTCACACCGCACAAGCTCAATTGCAGCAAAAATGATGTTCCCAAGACTATAATCCAATCATTTCAGAATTCTACCTCCCGCATGAAGATCATAATGGTCCAAAAAAATATGAACATCACTTGGTCACCAGGTTTCTCAATAGGCTAGTAATAATATGAATTACAACTAAAAAAAACTAAGGTGATTCTGTACACTGAAAATGGGTACAACTTGGGGGAAATGCATAAAAGTGTACAATCGCTGAAAATGCGTAAAATTCCGAATTTTTTGCAGTGGGTTGGCAGCTCTGTAAGGGTGCAGAGTGCTGCCCAAAACATCTTGGGGAGGGGGGGTTTTTTTAATCTGAGTTAAAATTTCTGGACATCAAAATTTAAAATATGGGTTTGAAGTGGGATCCTGATTTCAATTCAGCGGGAATCGCGAAAGACCGGGAAAATTTCCCATCAATGATTAATTAACATTTTAAGTAATGACTATCAGATATATGATGCTTCAGCCTATGGTCTTCATCGGCAAACAACAAAATATGCAGATAACGACAATAAAATAAAATAAATATTAAAAACAATTTTTAAACAGACTATTTCGTCGTATAAATAGCACTTCTACGTTTTTGTGGGGTGGAGTGCACATTTTTTGGGGTGTTTTTTGATTAAATTTAAAAGACAAAACACATTTTCTTCTTTAGAATGGCCTTGTTTATTTAACCATTGTGATGAAAGTCTGCTTGTATTACTTTGCGGAAGTTTTTTTTTTTTCTCTCGTAAAGCACTATGAATTTCAACAACGGTGACAAAAAAATTTTCTATCTTCATTTATTACCTACAATTTCTACCTTTAAAAAGCTTGTGAAAAGGGGATAAATAAAGAAATCAAAATTTAGTGTCTTTTGTTACGGTTTATGATTTTACCAATAATTATATTAAAACCTGGTATTGATGTTTGTTAAAACTTATCAATACTGAAAATAAAATCTGTATTTTAAAATAAAATACACCACTCATTGATTATCTATTATGTAGTGTTGCAACAAAGCTTGTTAAAATAGCCTACCAAGAAAATTACACAGTACGGAAATCAATCACCTTCCAAGAGATCACCGTAAGGTGAAAATATCTTACCATTACCACACTATTGTCACCGTAGAAAATAGCAGCTTCCATTTTAAAAACTCTATAATGAAACCAAATTATGACGGCAAAAAAGGGGGATGGGGAGATTGAAAAAGAGAATGGTGTGTGTATGTGTGATCAAGGAAGGAAGATTGAGAGAGAGAGAGAGAGAAGAGAGAGAGAGAGAGAGAAGAGAGAGAGAGGAGAGAGGGGAGAGAGAGAGAGAGAAGAGAGAGAGAGAGAGAACATGGCATTATTTCATTATTTAAATTTAAATTAAAAAGTAAAAGGAAATTGGAAGATATTTATCTCTTTATACCTATAACAAAGTCAAGTCATGCATCTTTAACTTTAACTGAACCCCCCTAAACTAAACGCGAAGGCCGAAACGGCAATCTCCAGTCCAACTTTCTTACTTCCGAGAGTTCTGACTGTCAGTCATAATTCCGACTCCCACTGTCTATAACTATAATTTAGTTTCAGAAAACGCTTCAGTTTCTAATTATTTGAAAACAACGCAGCCTTTCCCTTTAAGTTTCCTTGAAAAAAAGGGAAAAAATCTGGTCAACATTGACAATTGACAGCGGATAGGGCCGAGTTGAAATCAAAGTTTGGCAGGCCGGTTCCTTCCTTTCCACTACTTTAATCAACTAACGAAAGAGTGAAAATGGAAAGCTTCGTATGGGAACAAAACAACAATGGACGTTTCGGGTACAAACCCTTCGTCAGCACAACAATACACAAATAAACGTGGAAAACAAATAAAATATAATGAAAAATAACTTGTATCGTCTGTACTCAATGGTGGTTGCAGTATGAATGAAATGTAGCGTGGCGTGGGTAGAGGGTAGGGTGCCCCAGGGGGTGATCTAATTGATAAGCAAAGGTCAGCGTCAGGGAAAAGAACTTTCCAGACTATAATGGAAGGTAAAAGACATATTGGTAGTAGTAGTAGTAGTAAGTAGTAGTAGTAGTAGTAGTAGTAGTAGTAGTAAATAGTAGTTGTAGTAGTAGTAGTTGTAGTAGTAGTAGTATAGTAGTAGTAGTAGTAGTAGTAGTAGTAGTAGTAGTAGTAGTAGTAGAACGCTGTAGTGGAACAGTAGGGGGGGTGGGGGGTTGGAGGGGGCGAGGTAAAGGGTCACGGCGGAGGTGGGGGGGGGGGGGGGTTGTTGGATGAGCGAAAAGGTCGAATCTTCGCGAAGGAACGATGCGATAGTAAAGTGGAATATCACCAATAAAATAGATAGATGGATAGGCAGATAGATAGGTAGATGGTCACAAAAGAGGGGAGAGAAGGGAGAGAGAGAGAGAGAAGAGAGAGAGAGAGAGAGAGAGAGAGAAGAGAGAGAGAGAGAGAGAGAGAGACAGAGAGAAATTAATAAAAGAAAAAAAAAATTAAAAATAAAAAAAAAAAAAAAAAAAAAAAAAAAAAAAAAAATAAATAAATAAAAAAAAAAAAAAAAAAAAAAAAAAAAAAAAAAAAGGGGCGGGGGGGGGGGGGGGGGGGGGG
>NW_027628507.1:0-3986 GCF_034508935.2 Berghia stephanieae | reverse complement strand
AAAAAAAAAAAAAAAAAGGAAAAGTATTTCCCATGCGGACTTTTTTTTTTTCCCCGGGTTAAAAAACAAAAAAAAAAAAAAAATTCAAAAAGTTTTCCCCGGGGATTTTTTTTCTGCATCCCCTCTGAACAAAAAAAAAAAAAAAAAGAAAAGGTTTTTCCCCCTGCGGATTTAAAATTTCCCGTCCGCGTTGTTAAAAAAAAAAAAAAAAAAAAAGCAAAAAATTTTCCCCCCTGCGGACTTTTTTTTCTGCAGCGGTTTAAAAAAAAAAAAAAAAAAAAACCCCCAAAAAGTACCCCCCACTGCGATTTTTTTCCGGGGGCGCTTAACCAAAAAAAAAAAAAAAAAATGGAAATATTCCCACTCGGACTTTTTTTTTCTGCGGTCCCCGCCCTTAAAACAAAAAAAAAAAAAAAAAAAATGCGGGTATTTTCCCCTGGGATTTTTTATTTTGCGCCCGCGCTCTAAATCAAAAAAAAAAAAAAAAAAAAGGAAATATTTTTTTTTTTTAATTTTATGGTTTTCTTTTTAAAAAAAAAAAAAAGGGGGAAAAATTTTTTATTTTTTTTATTTTCATTCTAAAAAAAAAAAAAAAAAGGGAAAAATATTTTTTCCATTTTTTTTTTTAAAAATTAAAAAAAAAAAAAAAAAAAATTTTTTATTTTTTTTTTATTTATTAAAAAAAAAAAAAAAAAAAAATTTCAAAGTATTTTATATTTTTTTTATCCCCTTTAAAAAAAAAAAAAAAAATTTTTTCCCCAAACTCCAAATTTTTATTCTGCATCCCGCTTAAACAAAAAAAAAAAAAGGGGAAAGTTTTCCCACTGGGACTTTTTTTCTGCAGTCCGCGCTCTGAATACGAAAAAAAAAGAAAAATGCGAAAGTATTCTCCCACTTGCGGACTTTTTTTCTGCAGTCCGCGCTTAATCGAAAAAAAAAAGAAAAATGCGAAGTATTCTCCCACTGCGGACTTTTTTTTCTGCAGTCCGCTCTCGAACGAAAAAAAAAAAAAATGCGAAAGTATTCTCCACTGCGGACTTTTTATTTCTGCAGTCCGCGCTCTGATCGAAAAAAAAAAAAAAAAATGCGAAAGTATTCTCCCACTGCGGACTTTTTTTCTGCAGTCCGCTCTGAATCGAAAAAAAAAGAAAATGCGAAAGTATCTCCACTGCGGACTTTTTATTTCTGCAGTCCGCTCTGAACTAAAAAAAAAAAAAGAAAAATGCGAAAGTATTCTCCCATGCGGACTTTTATTTCTGCAGTCCGCGCTGAATCGAAAAAAAAAAGAAAAATGCGAAAGTATTCTCCAGCGGACTTTTATTTCTGCATCCGCCTCTGAATCGAAAAAAAAAAAAGAAGAATGCGAAAGTATTCCCCATGCGGATTTTATTCTGCAGTCCGCGCTTGAATCGAAAAAAAAAGAAAAAAGCGAAAGTATTCTCCGCGGACTTTTATTTTGCAGTCCCGCTCTCAATCGAAAAAAAAAAAAAGAAAAATGCGAAGTATTCCCACTGCCGACTTTTCATTTGCAGTCCGCGCTCTGAATCGAAAAAAAAAAACAAAAAAGAGAAATATTCTCTCACTCGGACTTTATATTTCTGCAGTCCGCGCTCTGAAACGAAAAAAAAAGAAAAATGCGAAAGTATTCTCCACTGCCGACTTTTATTATGCAGTCGCGCTCTGAATCGAAAAAAAAAAAAAAAAAAATGGAAATTATCTCCACTCCCGGACTTTATATTTCTGCAGTCCGCGCTCTGAAACAAAAAAAAAAAGAAAAAATGCAAAAAGTATTCTCCCACTGCGGACTTTTTATTTCTGCAGTCCCGCTCTGAAACAAAAAAAAAAAGATAAAATGCGAAAGTTATTCTCCCACTGCGGACTTTATTCTGCAGTCCGCGCTCTGTTATTGAAAAAAAAAGAAAAAATACGAAAGTATTCTCTCACTGCGGACTTTAAATTTCTGCAGTCCGCCCTCTGAAACGAAAAAAAAAAGATAAAATGCGAAAGAATTCCCCACTGCGGACTTTTTTATTTGCGTCCGCGCTCTGAATCAAAAAAAAAAAAAAAGATAAAATGCGAAAGAATTCTCCCACTGCGGACTTTTTTTTTTCTGCAGTTCCCGGTCTGAAACGAAAAAAAATATGAAATGCGGAAGTATTCTCCCACTGCGGAATTTTTATTTCTGCAGTCTGTGCTCTGAAACGAAAATAAAAAAAAGATAAAATGCCAAAGTATTCTCCCACTGCAGACTTTATATTTCTGCAGTCCGCGCTCTGAATCAAAAAAAAAAAAAGAAAAATGCGAAAGTATTCTCCCACTGCGGACTTTTTTTTTTCTGCAGTTCCCGGTCTGAAACGAAAAAAAATATGAAATGCGGAAGTATTCTCCCACTGCGGACTTTTTATATCTGCAGTCCGCGCTCTGAATCGAAAAAAAAAGAAAAATTGCGAAAGTATTCTCCCACTGCGGACTTTAAATTTCTGCAGTCCGCGCTCTAAAACGAAAAAAAAAAAAAAAGTCCAAGCTCTGAATCGAAAAAAAAAACAAAAAATGAAAGTATTCTCCCACTGCGGACTTTTTTTTTCTGCAGTCCACGCTCTGAATCAAAAAAAAAAAAAAAGAAAAATGCGAAAGTATTCTCCTACTTTGGACTTTTTATTTCTGCAGTCCGCGCTCTGAATCGAAAAAAAAATTCGAAATTATTCTCCCATTGCGGATTTTTTTTTCTGCAGTCCGCGCTCTCAATCGAAAAAAAAAAAGAAAAAATGCGAAAGTATTCTCCAGTGCGACTTTTATTTCTGCAGTCCGCGCTCTGAATCAAAAAAAAAAGAAAGAAAATGCGAAAGTATTCTCCCACTGCAGACTTTTTTTTTATGCTGTCGGCGCTCTCAATCGGAAAAAAAAGAAAGAAATCAATGCGAAAGTATTCTACACTGCGGACTTTTTATTTCTGCAGTCCCGCTCTGAAAAAAAAAAAAAGATAAAATGCGAAAGTATTCTCCCACTGCGGACTTTTTATATCTGCAGTCCGCGCTCTGAATCGAAAAAAAAAAATAAAATGCGATATTATTCTCCCACTGCGGACTAAATTATTTCTGCAGTCCGCGCTCTGAAACGAAAAACAAATGCGAAGTATTCTCCCACTGTGGACTTTATATTTCTGCAGTCCGCCTCTGAATCTAAAAAAAAAGAAGAAATGTGCGAAAGTATTCTCCAATGCGGACTTTATATTTCTGCAGTCCGCGCTGTGAATCGAAAAAAAAAAGATAAAATGCGAAAGTTTCTCCGCGGACTTTATATTTCTGCATTTCCCGCTCTGAATCGAAAAAAAAAATAAAGAAAAAATGCGAAAGTATTCCCCACTGCGGACTTTTCATTTCTGCAGTCCGCGTCTGAATCGAAAAAAAAAAAAGAAAAAAAGCAAAAGTATTCTCTCACTGCGGACTTTTTATTTCTGCAGTCCCGCTCTGAACAAAAAAAAAAGATAAAATGCGAAAGTATTCTCCCACTGCGGACTTTTTATATCTGCAGTCCGCGCTCTGAATCGAAAAAAAAGGGAAAATGCGAAAGTATTCTCCCACTGCGGACTTTTTATTTTTTCAGTCCGCGCTCTGAATCGAAAAAAAAAAGATAAATTGCGAAATTATTCTCCCACTGCGGACTAAATATTTCTGCAGTCCGCGCTCTGAAACGAAAAAAATGCGAAAGTATTCTCCACTGTGGACTTATATTTCTGCAGTCCGCCCTCTGATCTAAAAAAAAAAAGGAAAATGTGCGAAAGTATCTCCAATGCGGACTTTATATTTCTCAGTCCGCGCTGTGAATCGAAAAAAAAAGATAAAATGCGAAAGTTTTCTCCGCGGACTTTATATTTCAGCATTCCCCGCTCTGAATCGAAAAAAAAAATAAAGAAAGAATGCGAAAGTATTCCCCACTGGGGACTTTTCATTTCTGCAGTCCGCGCTCTGAATCGAAAAAAAAAAAGA
>NW_027628506.1:0-2500 GCF_034508935.2 Berghia stephanieae | reverse complement strand
ACACATGTAATCTAGCGTGTCTTTGTGTACATGTTATCTAACATCCTCGTATTAAGACATGTAATGTATAGCGTGTCTTTGTGTACGTGTTATCTAACATCCACGTATCTAACACCTGTAATGTAGCGTGTCTTTGTGTACGTGTTATCTAACATCCACGTATCTAACACATGTAATGTAGCGTGTCTTTGTGTACGTGTTATCTAACATCCACGTATCTAACACATGTAATGTAGCGTGTCTTTGTGTACGTGTTATCTAACATCCACGTATCTAACACATGTAATTAGCGTGTCTTTGTGTACGTGTTATCTAACATCCACGTATCTACACAATAACGTAGCGTGTCTTTGTGTACGTGTTATCTAACATCCACGTATCTAACACATGTAATCTAGCGTGTCTTTGTGTACATGTTATCTAACATCCTCGTATTTAAGACATCAAATGTAGTGTGTTGTTGTGTAGAGGTAATCTAACATCAACGCATTTAACACATCAAAATGTTGTGTGTTGTTGTGTACAAGTTACCCATTATTGTTACACATTGTAGAATCTATACTTTTTCATTGAAATGATCAAAAATCCGTCTGATATTTTTGATTTTTTCCCCCAACTTTTGTGTCCTGGGTCGACTTACTCATCTTTATTCTTTCAAATTTTAAAACTTTTCTTGTCAACTTATCACTACAGAAACAGTATCAACTCCAGATCAATGTGTTGTATGACTCTGAAAACTATTTTCATTTCTAAAATGATTGGGTTAGTTTTCTTTCACAAAAATTAGTTCATGAAGCCAGAGTTTTTCCCGCTTTTGATAATGTGAAGCAGATATAGCAATTATTTTACGATCATTTTGAAGACCATCTCCTATTGCAAGGTACTTTTTGCCAGATTTAATTGACCCAGCTACCCAATCACTGCTAATTGGGCAGGGGAGGGGGGGGGTCAGAAAAAAATCTCGACTTCAAATGAGATCAATTTCGATTCCTTTGGTTATGTACTGAGCGCTCTACCAACGGAGCTACAGGAACCCCCATGTAATGTTTTGATTTTAGCATTTTTGTGGATGACTATTCCTTAGATGGGAGAATGCTGATTGAAAAAGAAAAATTACTCCTTTTTATTCCAGGTTTTATTCCTCCGACAAGTGGCTCAGCCTAGTCAATGGGTACGATATCATAAAAAATATTGATCGAGTGAGAAGCAGTCTCGGGTTGTGTCCCCAACACGACATCCTGTTTGAAGCTCTGACCGTCAAGGAGCATCTCCTGTTCTTTGCCAGAGTTTGTATTCACAATGATAGAGGAAGTGGGTGGAGGAAATGGGGAGGGGGGGGGGTGAGAGATAGCGACTCCCAAATCCATTTATTTGCCTTTTTTAGTTTTCCTTACAGTTCCACATACAGTAGGAGCTTAAAACAAGTACATGTCGAGTAGGAGGAATTAGGCTTAACTCTTGTCAATAAGGAAAGAAAGCATGGAAATTTGCCTACAGTTTAACCAAGGCCTATAGGAATAACACCTGCTATTGATAGTATGAAGATGACGCTACTCTGCCTTTGTTATTTTTTTTTTGCCATCCACGTTTGTGAGTAATTCTCACTACACTGTATTAACCAGACAATAAACGTTTAAGGTTACACATATTTTTGTGTGTTGGGCCGTTATACTTCAGGATGGCATGTTGTGAGCTTCTTGACAAGCGCATACTATCTATAGAACAACTCTCGCAATTATCAGAACGTTTGAACAGCTTGAATTTTCACCTATTACAATTATATTAAATAGGGAATATATAACAGTGTAAATACAGATATGTTCTCTTCTGATTCATTGTATATATTCGGCTTTAAGGGATTTACAGTGACTGAGGGGTGTCAAGTGAACGTCTAATAGATTCAAAATTCATATAAAGTATTGAACCTTTAGAATAAATTATAAAATAGTGATTTATGCTTGAATTTGGATAAATTAGGTTTTATTTATTATTGCATTGTTCTTAAATTAGATTTTCTTCTAAACGGTCCCTGTCTCATCCTGGAAAATTATAGTTTGAAACAGTCAAAATCAAGTGTTGATTTACAAGGTTTGAATTCAACAAACAGGTCGTTATGAAAATAATTGCAGAATTTATTAACTGTTTTGTTGTCTAAGTAATACTGTGTTGAGACGGTGAGTCACATTTTCATAAAATTGCCCTAAACCGACAAGTACCCAATCACTGCTGGGTGGACAAGGGGGCCAGAAAAAAACTATACATTTGTAATTTTAAACATTGTTTCATGTGTTGGTTACGGGTGTTTTGGAGGTATGTCCAGGTGAATATCTTACTTGGGCGCATGAAGTCATTTTAGTTTAAATGGGGAAAATAAAATAATACGGGAAATAAATCAAAAGTTACCCAAACAAAATCTGAAAATTTGTTATGCTAAAATTGATTGCCCATTGTCGGGCCCCTTTTTAAAACTTGTAAAAATTTGGTCCTGTTGAAACATTTT
>NW_027628505.1:0-3968 GCF_034508935.2 Berghia stephanieae | reverse complement strand
TTCAAATTTCGGTTTTCAACAGTTTAAAAACATCAATTTTGCTGAAAGATTCCTTTTGGAGTTTTTTCGGATTCACAAGTTTAAAAAGTAAAATTTTTGGGATTTCCAGTTTTTATTTTTTTTTTCGTTTTTTTTTTTTTGGGAGGGGGGGGGGGGGAATTTGACGTTTTTTTCAAATTTCGGTTTTTTCGACAATTGTGGAATTTTAAAATTTTTGCTGAAATAGTGTTTTGGGGCATTTTCGATTTTAAAAGGGATCAAAAATTAAAATTTTGGATTTTTAAATTTTTTGATTTTTCCACGTTTTTATGGTGAAATTTTGACGATTTTTTTAAAATTTCCGTTTTTTCGAAATTGATGAAATCTTCAAATTTTTCATGAAAAATCGTTTTTGAAGTTTTTGAGTTTCAAAATGTTGAAAAATAATAATTGGATTTTAAGTTTTTTGATTTTTTTAAATTTTTTTTTGGGGGTTTAAAAATTTGAGTTTTTTTAAAATTTCCGGTTTTTCAACAGTTAAAAATCATCGAATTTTTCATGAAAGGTCCTTTTTTAGCATCTTTCGAGATTAAAATTTTTTAAAGAAAGTAGAATTTTGGAGTTTCCGATTTTTATTTTTTTCAGTTTTTTTTTTTTTTTGGGGGGAGGGGGGGGGGAATTTTGACGATTTTTTCAAATTTCCGATTTTTCGACAGTCTGATTAAATCTTCAAATTTTTGCTTGAAAGTCGTTTTGGGTTTCGATTTATTGGAAAATCAATTTTTGATTTTTGAAATGTTCGTTTTTTTCCCACTTTTTTTATGGTGAAATTGACGATTTTTTCAAATATCCGAATTTTCGACAATTGGGATAAAAATCTTCGAATTTTGCATGAAAGAGTCTTATTTTGAACATATTTCGAGTTTCAAAATGTTGAAAAAAAATAATTGAGGAGTTTACAGATTTTTAATTTTTTTCACGTTTTTTTTTTTGGGGGGGTAATTTGACGATTTTTTCAAATTTCCGAGTTTTCGACGTTGATGGAATCTTCAAATTTTTGCTTGAAATAGTCGACTTTGAGCATCTTCAGAGTTTTACAATGATAATAAATTAAAATTTTGGATTTTTGAAAATTTCGATTTTTCCACGTTTTATGGTGAAATTTTGACGATTTTTTTCAAATTTCCGATTTTTCGACATCGTTGAAACTTTTCGAATTTTTTCATGAAAGAGTCCATTTTGAAACGTTTTTCGAGTTTCACAATGTTGAAAAATAATAATTTAGGATTTACAGATTTTTTATTTTTTTCACGTTTTTTTCCGTAAATTTGACGATTTTTTCAAATTTCCGATGTATCAACAGTATGACAAAATCATGGGAATTTTTGCATGAAAGATTCCGTTTTGAGATCTTTCGAGATTCACAATGTTTAGAAAGTAGAATTTTGGAGTTTCCGATTTTTATTTTTTTTATCGTTATTTTTTTTTTGGGAGGGGGGGGGGGGGGAATTTGACAAATTTTTTCAAATTTTCGATTTTTTCGACAATCTGATGGAATCTTTAAATTTTTGCTAGAAATGTCGTCTTTGAGCATTTTCAGAGTTTTACAATGATAAAAAAATTAAAAATTTTGGGATTTTTAAAATTTTTGTTTTTTCCCACGTTTATGGTGAAATTTTGCGATTTTTTAAATTTTTCAAATTTTTTCGAAAAATTGATGAAAATTTTAAAATTTTTTTGCATGAAATAATCGTTTTTAAACGTCTTTCGGTTTCAAAATGTTGAAAAAAAAAAATTTTAGGAGTTTACAGTTTTTTGATTTTTTTTCACGTTTTTTTTGGTTTTAAATTTGACGATTTTTTTCAAATTTCCGAGTTTTCAAAAGTATGAAAAATCATCGAATTTTTTGCTGAAAGTTTCCCGTTTTGAGCATTTTTTCGGATTCACAATTTTTTGAAAGTGAATTTTGGTTTTCCAGTTTTTTCATTTTTTTTCCGTTTTTTCTATTTTGCGGGGGGGGGGCGGGGGGGGGGGGGGGGAATTTGACTTTTTTTTTCAAATTTCCGAGTTTTTCGAAAAATTGATAAAATCTTCAATTTTTTGCTTGAAAATTTTTTTTGAGATGTCGAGTTTTAAATGATCAAAAAAATTAAAATTTTGGATTTTTGAATTTTTCGATTTTACCACGTTTTATGGTGAAATTATGAGATTTTTTTACTTTCCAATTTCGAATTTGATGAATCTTCGAATTTTTCTGAAAGAGTCCATTTTGAACGTCTTTCGAGTTTCACAATGTTGAAAAATAATAATTTAGGAGTTTACAGATTATTGATTTTTTTCACGTTTTTTTTCGGGTGAATTTGACGATTTTTTCCAATTTCCGAGTTTTCAACAGTATGACAAATCATCGAATTTTTGCATGAAGAGTGCGTTTTAGCATCTTCTCGAGATTCACAATGTTTGGGAAAAAAGTAGATTTTGGAGTGTCCAGATTTTTAATTTTTTTCACGTTTTTTTTTTTTTTTGGGGGGGGGGGGGGGGAATTTGACGATTTTTTCAATTTCCGAGTTTTTTTGACAATCTGATGGAATCTTCTAATTTTTGCTTAAAATTTAGTCGACTTTGAGCATCTTCGAGTTTTAAAATGATCAAAAATTAAAATTTTGGAATTTTGAATTTCGATTTTTCCACGTTTTATGGTAAAAATTATGACGATTTTTTCAAATTTACGAATTTTCGACAAATCTGATGACATCTTTCGAATTTTTTCATGAAAGAGTCGATTTTGAACGTCTTTCGAGTTTCACAATGTTGAAAAATAATAATTTAGGGAGTTCACAGTTTTTTTGATTTTTTTTTTTTCCCTTTTTTTTGGGAAATTTAAAGATTTTTTCAATTTCCGAGTCTTCAACAGTAAATAACATCATCGAACTTTTGCATGAAAGAGGCCCATTTTTGAGCATTTTTCGAGATTCACAATGTTCAGAAAGTAGAATTTGGATTTTCAGTTTTTTTCATTTTTTTCACGTTTTTTTTTTTTGGGGGGGGGGGGGGGAATTTGACGATTTTTTAAAAATTTCCCGAGTTTTCGACAGTCTGATGGAATCTTCAAATTTTTGCTGGAAAAAAGTCGACTTTTGAACGTCTTTCGAGTTTAAACATGTTTGAAAAAATAATAATTTAGGAGTTTACAGATTTTTGTTTTTTTTTTCACGTTTTCTTTGGGTTTGAAATTTGACGTTTTTTTTCAAATTTCCCGAGTTTTCAACAGTTTAATAAATCATCGAACTTTTGCATGAAGAGTTCCTTTTAAAGCATCTTTGAGATTCACAATGTTTAGAAAGTAGAATTTTGGAGTTTCCCAGATTTTTCATTTTTTTTTCACGTTTTTTTTTTTGGGGGGGGGGGGGGGGGAATTTGACGTTTTTTTCAAATTTCCCGAGTTTTCGAAAAGTTGATGGAATCTTCAAATTTTTGCTTGAAAATAGTCGTCTTTGAGCATCTTCAGAATTTTACAATGATCGAAAATTAAAATTTTTGATTTTTGAAATGTTCGATTTTTCCACGTTTTATTGGTAAAATTTTGACGATTTTTTCAAATTTCCCGAATTTTCGAAAAATCTCATGAAATCTTCGAATTTTTGCATGAAAAAGTCCATTTTGAACGTCTTTCGAGTTTCACATTGTTGAAAAATAATAATTTAGGAGTTTACAGATTTTGATTTTTTTCACGTTTTTTTTCGGTGAAAATTTGACGAATTTTTTCCAATTTCCGAGTTTTCGACAATCTGATGGAATCTTCTAATTTTTTCCCCTTGAAATAGTCGACTTTGGCTCTTCAGAGTTTTACAATGATCAAAAATTAAAATTTTGGAATTTTTAAATTTTCGATTTTTCCACGTTTTATGGTGAAATTATGACGATTTTTTCAAATTCCGATTTCGACAATTGTGAATTTGAATTTTTTCATGAAAGTCTTTTTTGAACGT
>NW_027628504.1:0-3987 GCF_034508935.2 Berghia stephanieae | reverse complement strand
CCCCCGGGCCCCAACCTGCCGGGTTCAAACCCGGGTTTGGGAGTTTTATAAACGATTTTATCGCCTCGCGATTCGAGGTTTTACCGCAGGGGGCGTCCCGGGGGAAAGAACTCTCGAAAAAGCCGAGAAGGCTCTAGCGCCCGGGACCTCCCGCGGTAAGCCCTCCGAGGGCCGGGGGAAAAAATTGGTCAGCGCATTTTCCTCTACGGAGCTTTTTGAATGAAAAAACCCCCCCACCTATGCGCACCGGGGACCCCCCATTCCCGCCCGGGGTTTTGAATTTCGGGCCCTTCCTTTTGGGCCCGTACTCCTTGGGGGAGTGTTAAACGCGTTCCCGCTACTTCGCTAGAGTCGGCGATCGACGACTCGGCTCGATCGATTGGCCCACGGCCGCCAACCCTGCCGGGGTTCAAATCCCGGTTTGGAGCTTTATTCATAACGTTTTTAAAATCGCCTCGTCGATTCGGGGCCCTTTACCGCAGGGGCGTCCCTGGGGTAAGAAGCTCTCGCCTAACGGCCGAGAAGGACTCTAGCGCCGGGAACCTCACCGCGTAAGCCCTCCGAGGCCGAGGGAAAAAACTTTGGTCGAGCGCATTTCCTCTACGGAGCGAATTTGAATGAAATAAACCCACCACCTATGATCGCACCTGGGACCTCCCCATTGCCGACCGGTTTTGAACTTCGGGGCCCTTCCCGTTAGGGCCCTGTCCTCGCTTGGCGGAGTGTTAAAACGCGTTCCCGCTACTTCGCTAGAGTCGGGCGATCGACGACTCGGGCTCGATCGAGTTGGCCACGGGGGCCCCAACCCCTTTCCGGGGGTTCAAATCCGGTTTAGGAGCAAAAATTTCTACAATTTTATCCCCGCAAACGAGGTTTTAAAAACCGACGGGCGTCCCGGGGTAAGAACTCTCGCAAAACGGCCGAAAGGACTCTAGCGCCGGGACCTCCCGCGGTAAGCCCTCCGGGGGGCCGAGGAAAAAATTTTGGGTCAAGCGCATTCCTCTACGGAGCAAATTTTAAATGAAATAAACCCACCACCTATGATCGCACCGGGCCACCTCCCCATTCCGCCGGTTTTGAACTTGGGGGCCCTTCCCGTTAGGGCCTGTACTCGCGGGGCCCGGAGTGTTAAAGCGTCCCGAAACTTCGCTAGGTCGGGCGATCGACACTGGGGCTCAAATTGGGAAATTTTTTTGGCCCACGGGCCGGCACCCTCCCGGGTTAAAAATCCCGTTTTTGGAGCTTTATTAAATACGATTTAACGCCTCGTCGATTCGAGTTTTAAACCCGCACGGGCGTCCCTGGGGTAAGAAGCTCTCGCTACGGGCCGAGAAGGACTCTAGCGCCGGGACCTCCCGCGGTAACCCTCCGAGGCCGAGGAAAAAACTTGGTCGAGCGCATTTCCTCTACGAGCGAATTTGAATGAAATAAACCCACCACCATGAACGCACCTGGGCCCATCCCCATTGCCGACCGGTTTTGACTTCGGCCCTTCCCTTAGGGCCCTTTACCCCTTGGGGCGGAGTGTTAAACCCCTTCCCGTACTTCGCTAAGTCGGCGACGACCCCGGGGCTCGATCGGATGGCGCCACGGCCGGCCACCCTCCCGGGGGTAAAACCCCTTTTTTTTGGGAGCTTTATTCATACGATTTTTACCCCTCGCGATCGAGGCTTTACCGCACGGGCGTCCCGGGGGTAAGAAGCTCTCGTAACGGACCGAGAAGGACACTAGCGCCGGGACCTCCCCCCGTAAGCCCTCCGAGGGCCGGGGGAAAAAAACTTGGGCGAGCGCTTTCCTCTACGGAGCGAATTTGAATGAAATAAACCCACCCACCTATGATCGCACCTGGGACCTCCCCTTTGCCGACCGTTTGAACTTCGGGGCCCTTTCCCGTTAGGGGGGGGGGGGGGGGGGGGGGGGGGGGGGGGGGGGGGGGGGGGGGGGGGGGGGGGGGGGGGGGGGGGGGGGGGGGGGGGGGGGGGGGGGGGGGGGGGGGGGGGGGGGGGGGGGGGGGGGGGGGGGGGGGGGGGGGGGGGGGGGGGGGGGGGGGGGGGGGGGGGGGGGGGGGGGGGGGGGGGGGGGGGGGGGGGGGGGGGGGGGGGGGGGGGGGGGGGGGGGGGGGGGGGGGGGGGGGGGGGGGGGGGGGGGGGGGGGGGGGGGGGGGGGGGGGGGGGGGGGGGGGGGGGGGGGGGGGGGGGGGGGGGGGGGGGGGGGGGGGGGGGGGGGGGGGGGGGGGGGGGGGGGGGGGGGGGGGGGGGGGGGGGGGGGGGGGGGGGGGGGCGTGCCCTTTTTGCTCGCCGTCCCATCAAATTTAGACGGCCCGGGCAAGAGCCCCCCGTGTTGGCTACGGGTGACGGAGGTTTCAGGGTTCGATCCCGGAGGGGGAGCCTGCGAGACGGCTACCACGCTTAAGGGTGGCAGCAGGCGCGCAACTTACCCACTCCCAGCACGGTGAGGTAGTGAAGATAATGTCGGGGCGGGGCTCGCATGCGAGCCTTCGGTCGGATTGAGCGTAGACCAAACACGTGCCGTTGATGACCTATGGGAGGGCAAGCCGGGTGCCAGCAGCCGCGGAAATTTTCCAGCTCCGATGGCGTGGATTGACAGACTGAGGCTCTTTCATGATTCGGTGGGTGGTGGTGCATGGCCGTTGCTAGCCCGTGGAGCGATCCGTCTGGTTCATTCCGATAACGGGCGAGACTCTGCCCTGGCGGATAACAAAAAAAACTCAGGGAGAGGCGGTGCCCCGGACCGCCGTCGCGCAGGCCGCGTCCTGCAGGGATTGACCTCGAGCAGTGCGTACGAGATGGAGCCATAACAGGTCTGTGATGCCCTTAGACGTCCTGGGCTGCACGTGTGCTACAGTGGTGGCGCCAGCCGGCGCGGTGTAGACGTGAGCGTAGGAGTCTTCTGTCCGGGGTCGGTCTTCTGCGAGTTGGGCCGTGAACTCGGAATGCCACGTAGTCACGGGTCAGCATCCCGTGCCGACTACGTCCTGCCCTTTGTTACACACCGCCCGTCGCTACCTTCGGTGGACGGCGCAGCCAGGGCCCCGGAGTGGCCGGCGAGACGGAGCTTCGGCTCCTGAAATCGCAGTCGTCGCGATGTCGCCCGAACTGCGCTGCCCCGAAGGGTAAAAGTCGTAACAAGGTTACCGTAGGTGAACCTTCGGTAGGATCACGTCCGATTTCGTTTTGCCCCAGCCCGCCCGCCCGACGGGTGAAGGGTTAAAACAACTGTCCGGTGAGGCCGGGCTGCTCCCTGGCGGGGAGCGGTCCAGGCTGATAAACGGGGCGGCGGCGTTGCGCCGCGAGTAACCGCGCGCGCAACGCTTGCCCCCCCCACTTTGTCGTCGTTTGGCCCTTAAGCGAGAGAAAATAAATACAACCTTTGGCGGTGGATCACTCGGCTCGCGCGTCGATGAAGAGTGCGGCCAGCCGTATTGAGTCGTGTGAACTGCAGCTGCCTCATTGAACATCGACGTCTTGAACGCAAATTGCGGCCGTGGGCGTAAGTCACCGGCCACGTCCGTATGAGGGTCGGCCCTACGACGTCGCCGCAACGGTCTTCTCGGGGGGGACTGAGCGGCGCGACGTGCCGTCCCCCCCCCCCCCCCCCCCCCCCCCCCCCCCCCCCCCCCCCCCCCCCCCCACCCCCCCCCCCCCCCCCCCCCCCCCCCCCCCCCCCCCCCCCCCCCCCCCCCCCCCCCCCCCCCCCCCCCCCCCCCCCCCCCCCCCCCCCCCCCCCCCCCCCCCCCCCCCCCCCCCCCCCCCCCCCCCCCCCCCCCCCCCCCCCCCCCCTTTTTTTTTTTTTTTTTTTTTTTTTTTTTTTTTTTTTTTTTTTTTTTTTTTTTTTTTTTTTTTTTTTTTTTTTTTTTTTTTTTTTTTTTTTTTTTTTTTTTTTTTTTTTTTTTTTTTTTTTTGGCACGAGAGCGGTCGTATTCGGGTGCCGTGGTCGACCGCGGACAAACGGCGGCGGTTCGCCCCG
>NW_027628503.1:0-3989 GCF_034508935.2 Berghia stephanieae | reverse complement strand
TTTTTAAAAAAATTTTGTTGCTGTTGGCCGGGGATAATGAAAACCCCTTGAGCCCGTTTAGGGGAATTGTTTTTAAAAAAACCCCCAATTATTTTTTTTTGATAAAAAATGAGTTCCCAAGAAATAAGACAAAGGGGGCAGATGAAGGGACCATATTTCCCACTGGTCATGGTATGGTCATCATCATTTTTAATGGCCATTATCATTATATATCTCATGTCATACAATCATCTATCATATCATCAACATCCCATATAAATCATCATATATCATTCACCTAATCTGGTCATTATCCCCATAAAATAGTCTCATCCCCACAACATCGTACATAAATTCTTTTAACCCTCTTACTTTCAATCACATATCTCACCCCCTGACCACAGTGATAAGTAATACTATATTTTACTTTTTTACTACAGTAATCTATTTTATTGTTTTTGTTGATTCACTTTGCTATTGGTGTCTTGTGTTTGTTGTGGTGTGTGTGTGTGTTTTTCCTGGGGTGTGGAGTGCCTGATCGCTTAAAGCCCCCTGATAACCATGCCCCTGGACAGTTTCATAATGTAGTCTATGGAGTGATTGGTAAAATAGAAATAAAGGTTTCAGTATCATGGTTAAGTAAATCCCCATGTTCTACGTCGATCATTTAACAACCAGAAAAAATGAAAAAACTTTAATTTTATAATTGATGAGAAAATGGTGTATCAATTAGAATGTTGTGGGTAGAAAAACAAAAACAATGTAGGGGTGTCGATTTTTTCAAGCTTTATTTATAAATAGCCAAATGTTTGTCCGAGCACGTGTGAAGATATGTCACGAATTCCATGTTTTGATTGGTCAAAAATCCACTGGTTAATTCTAATGTTTAACGAGCATTTTATCAATTGGGAAGTGGGCGTTAGCCTATGTACTCGACTTTCGTCTTGTTATGTCATGTTATATAAGCATGTAGTCATCCAACATCTGACATATTTTAAATTGGGCTCTCTTCTTTGCTTCGTTTCCTTGAGTAAGATATAACTATATTCAACTCCAACTCCAGTAAATAATTTTAAACGTAATTTTTCATACAGCGCAATATTTACATACTGTGCATAAATCGCATTAAAAAGGGAGAGAAACAAGCCGTAGCTTCAACGACACTTGGCGTATAGAGCAAATTATAACTTCTGCTTGGTGTCATGCTATTGAATTTTTCGACAACGACAACGGTGTTACTAATATGAAACTCGTGTATGGTGAGAAAGTGTTAGTTAAGACTTTTCCATGGATCAACGTGACAGTAGTTGATAAAACCCGGCCACTTCTTTGCCACTTTCTCAAACTGCTCATACTCAAAATTATATAGGGTTTTAGACTCTCTTCCGCACTAGGACAAAACGGTCCCAGGACAAATTTGTCCTGTCCCGCTGGAGAAAACTTCTATTCAAAAGGGGTTCCGCACTAGGACAGGACTGTCCCGGGACACACCTGCGCGAATGCCATTTTTTTTTTTTTTTACAAGATTCAAAAGTTTATTTGTAGGCAATTGTCAATATAACTCATACAAGAATATAATATTTTCATCAACAAATCAAGTAAATAAAATCAATAATAAAGCAAGGCAAACCATGATAGTAGTAATAATGATAGTATAATAAATAAAAAATAATAATATAATAATAATAATAATAAAAATTTAATAATAATAATAATAATAATAATAATAATAATAATAATAATAATGATAATTATATGGTGATAATAATAATGTAAAATCTTCTAATTAATAGATAAGTTATTTAATAGTTTGAATTATAAATTAATAAGTTAAAAAATAAGTCCTTGGTACAACTCTAATAATTCACATTTTATGAATCAACATAAGATACGACATGACGATAATGATTTTTTACACTGTACAATGGGATTTGTTTACATAAGATTTATATAATCATGAAATATTCTTATAACAAAAGTAATATTATTGCTGCTGCTACTACTACTACAACAACTACTACTACAACTACCACTACTACTACCACTACCACTACTACTACCACTACTTCTACTATTACGACTATACATCTACAACAACAACTACTACTACTACTACTACTACTATACTACTACTACTATACTACCACCACCACTACAACTACCACTCTTCTCCACTACTTTCTACTTACTCTTCTATACTACTACCTACTACTACTACTACTACTATACTACTACTACTACTACTACTACTACTACTACTAGTAATGGATGAAATAGAGGTTGCATATTTCTGTGCTTTACTACGTGGAAAAAAAAAGACAAATTGAAAGAGGAAAACAATATTGGGTGCATCCTTTAATGACCCAAAGATTGCTCAAGGGTCAATTCCGTAGACTCTCTATGGTGATCTCCGATCTTATCTTTAAAATGACTTTCTTGGAATCACCCCATTTTACCCAGGTGCAAATGAGTACCGGTTCGCTGATGAAAGTAATCTTTGACGGACTTGTATCATTCAAGAGGATAATAGAAAGTCAGCCATAGCTCGGTGGTACGGTCTTTGCTTCGTACCCGAAAGGCATCAGTTCGATCACCCGCTGATGCGCTGTGTTGCCTTGGAGTAAGTCACCTCGCCTAGCTCAATTTGCGGCGCCTGCACTGCGGCTAACGCGCTGGGTTATTCCAGTCTTCCCTTGGAATAGACCCTCGAGAAAAATTTTCCCTATGAGATGAAAAAGAGAATTTTATTTTTTTAAATTTTAAACTGTTATCTGTCTGCTTAACGCTACAGCAACATGGATAAGTTCCGGATTTATAAGCTTAAGGGGCAAGATGGCCCATGGTTAGCGCGTTGTACTCTGCACTCAGAGGTTGTGTTCGATTCCGACCGAAGCCAATTTGTACTTTCTAGAGCAAGAAAATTTACTCCAATCCCTCACTCCATTCAGGTGGTAAAAGGGTACCTATTAAGCTGGGATAGTAATCTGCGATAGACTAGCATCCTGTTCAAAGGTTTTCAAACAAATACGTTAATTGTCCGCTTCACGCTATTGAAACCGGGATAACTCCTGGACAATTGGTTACAAGGCTCTCAAGGACTTAATTTGTCTTACAATGAGTCCAAGTGGCTCAGAAGAACTTACTTTAAAATATTTTCATTGAAAATTCCCGAAATAAATAACGATAAAGATAATTGATCCCACAAGTTACCGAATAGATGTGCGACCGGTTTTAGACACGTTACTGCTGTGTCACAAAGTGTGACACTTCTTAAATTATATTTATAAACATACGTTTTTAAATTGCCGAAAATGTTTATGTTACTATGCCTGCTGTACGTCGTTTCATCACATAGAATTATTTTTTGAATTGTTCTTGCTTTTTTTTTATTCAGAATTGAAAATAAATAAATAAATTATAACTTACGAAAAAACAGATAAAATGGACCGTTTCGGGTTTCCCCTTCATCAACAACACATGATGAATTAAAAAACTACAGGCGAATGACATAATGTGGTAGTGGCGTTGTTAAGATGCATAAACAAAAAAAATTGATGGGCAGGAAATTGTATGCTACTTTGTGAGGAAGCGCGAATTAAAAAAGAGCAATAGAAATTTTAAAAGGTGCGTACTTAATTATGTTAAAAGAGGGGAGGCGGGGTAGGAATCTGTGTAATGCAGTATGGAAGACAGTGAACTAAAATAAAGTGTGGACTATTGTGGAAAATAAATACAATGGAATTGGAAATAAATACAAATTGTAAGGGATGTAGGTATTAATATATTAGTGGCATTAGCCACAGCAGAAGCAACAGTAGTAGTAGTAGTATAGTAGTAGTAGTAGTAGTAGTAGTAGTAGTAGTAGTAGTAGTAGTAGTAGTAGTAGTAGTAGTAGTAGTAGTAGTAGTAGTAGTGTAGTATGGTAGTAGTAGTAGCAGTAGTAGTAGGGATGCAGAAAATAAAGACAGGCATTTCAATTTGACACGGCGCCGCCAAGTCTGGGACTTTTT
>NW_027628502.1:0-3990 GCF_034508935.2 Berghia stephanieae | reverse complement strand
GTACCTCGGTGTTACTTAGACCACACTTTTCCTTCTCTCAGACACAAAGAAAACAAAAGCAAAAGGTGGCCACAAGAAAAACTTCTAAGAAAATGGCAAACACTACATGGGAACCAGATCCAAAAACAGTCAGGACAACCGCACTAGCCTCTGCTATTCATCAACCAGTCAGGGGCAAGATCTTGCCATGCCATAAAGATTGACCCTGAACTACAGAACATGCCGGATCATTGCTGGTAACTTGAAACTGACTACAGTTCCAGTCTCTATCGCTGGCTGGCATTGCACTTCTCCCATTAGAGAGCACTGCTTACAAAGAAAACATCTACACCACGTCGTAGCACCTAAATAAAAAACAACATCGTCCCCAAAGTCTGAAAATGGCCTTAATTTCAGAAACATCGATGTAGACAGACTACAATATCGTGGTAAATTCTTTAAAAACTTGAATTTCTCTATTGTTGTTGCCAACATATCGGCACCTTAATATCCATGTAGCGAAACAAGAAAAATATAGATAAATAGATAAAAACATAAAAAAAATTTTTTTCATCCAACAATAACCGAAAAACTATCACAGCCAGATCAGCCCAGCCACAACCTAGAGAAAATTGCAATGTTGGACCCAGACAAACATGCCCATTTAAACCGGCAATTGCCTGATTCAAACGTAATTTATCAACCCCACAGTAACACGACCAGACAACACCCAAAAACAAAAAAACATACTTTTGGCCTCACCGAGTGTCCATTCAAAACCAGATACAACCTGCATAAATCTTCCTTCAGAAACATACAAAACGAATTCTACTACACTAAGCGAACACATTTGGAACGTCAGAGAAAAAAACATACAAACACAGCATCACATGGAAAATCATCTTCTTTAAAATTTGCAACCCTGCTTGGAAGAAATATTCTTATCATCACTAAACCCAAATAGCAACACTCAACGATGAAACGAACTAAAATTCCTCATGCAGACATTAGAAACAAACACCTTTTATGTAATTTGGGAAACCCCCAGTGTCTTTCTCTTGCCTCCCTCCCCCCTTTTTAAAAAAAATTTTTAAAAAGGTGCCCCAATGAAACAAAAATCGCCATCTACAATTTTTTAAAAAAAAAAACCCCCCCAACCACTCACCACGTTTTTTTAAACTATTATCTCCCTTTCCATTTTTATTTTATTATATAAAATATTTTTAAAAAATAAAAAATTTTTAAAAATATTTTATATTATAAAATTTTAAAACCAAACCCCTTCTAATCATCTTCTATAAATTCTATGCATCGTTTGTACCTTTTCCATCCTTTTTTAAACTAAAATATATATATATATAAAAATTTTTATATTTATAAAATATATATATATATAAAAATATATATATATATATATATATGTATTTATAACTGTCTCCCTAAAACTGTCTACCTCTGTTATATCTATCTACTCATCTATCTATCTTTATCTTTTCAAATCTATCTATCTATCTATCTATCTATCTTTCCACACACCACACACACACACAAAACACACATATATGTATATATATATTATTTATATAAAATTCAGTCTTATCAATTTATAATATTATTTTATATATATATATATGTATATATATATTTTATAATATAAAATATATATAATATATTTTATATTTTATATATAATATATATTAATATGTAAAAGGGATTCACATTGTCCACTCCATTTGTGTCCTCACCAAGTCCCCGGGACAAAGGGAATTCCCCATATTTCCCATGCGAGCCAGCGATGCTGTGTTCTTGGGAAATATTTATGTCGATGGAAAGATGGTGGATGTCTGGAAATCCAAACCCCGAAAACCCTTGCCCTTTTTTATTTATTTATTTTACAAAACTGAGGGCTCTAACTTTTTGACATAAGTGTTTTATCATCTGACAATCGTGAAAGTACCTGATTTTGGCAAAGATGAAAGGGGATGATGATGATTTAGGGTGATGATGATGATGATGGGTGATGATGATGATGATGATGATGATGATGATGGTGTTGATGATGATAATTACGAAGATATTTTACTGGATTGAAACAGTGGGGTGAAAATCATCACAATATCATTTAAATTTCCTGTAACCGTAAATCTTTAAAAAACGTAATTTTTTTTTCTTCCCAAATATAACACAAATATCGTTGCTGAAATCTCAAAGACATAAAAAATAATATCCAAAGAAAAGGGGCAAATTTAATTTTTAAATAATTAAAACACCTTCTAGTTTACAAAAATTGTTAACAAAACCCCCTGCTTGGGAATATTAAAGACGAATGAAAGATGAAAATATGACGTTGTTAATGCGAATCCTTTTTATTTTTATTGACAAAGAGGAAACCCGAAAGGTCAGACAATCCGATTGTTTTTTTCTTGAGCTTTTATATAGAGCAATATCCACTAAACGTGCCTTTTAAAACGCTTTAAAAGGGGGCTTGGGCCCAATTAATGTGATAAAATCTGACTGGAGTCACAAATAGTTTTGGGTTTAAAAATTGGGTTTTTACCACAGGCCAGTCAAATTTTAACCTTGATGGGGTTTTTTGCCCTTAAAAAATTTTTTTTAACTGTGCGGTTGTGGTTTTGGGGGATGACACTCGCGTTCGGATCGGAAGGCCCTGGGTTCCAGTTCGTCGGCGCTAGTTGGCCTTGGAAAAACTCTTTCCCAAATTTCCCACCTAATATGTGAAAAAATGGTATGGCCGTTAACGGTTGTCTTGCCCCAAAAAATTTGAAATATCGCCTAACAGGCGTCATGTCTCGTTTAAGGTTTGTGTTTACTGTTGGTCGAGACCCTTTTGTAGAGCGTTTGAGCCATTTGGGATTTTGGATATAAAAGCTTATTTTTAAAAAAAAGAAAATGGATTGTCCAAATCACGTACAAATATTTGTGGAGACTTCGTTGTAGTAACTTTGTTGCCCAACTGTGCAAGTTGAAAACAAAAAGGGTTTTATTTCTTTTTTGATTTTTTTTTGACGGGCCCCCGAGTAGGGCTGGGGGGTCCCCGGGGAACCCGGGGTCCGGGTAATAAAGTAAAACCGGGTACTGGGTAAAAGGGGGGGTAAACGAGTACCTGTTCCCCAAGACCGGGCGGCTCATTCGGAAAAAAGAAGTTGTTGAAAAAACTCCGTTGCAAATTAAATTTTTTTTTTAAAAAAAAAAATTGGAATAACAATTTTTGATTTCATTTACAGAATTTTTTCCAAGTTTTTCCCTCCTTTATTTTTCAATTAATTGATTTTTTTGTTTTATTTGTGAACACTATTTGTTAATTTTGGACAACAGCTAAGACTTTTTATTTTTTATCTTTTAAAGGAAAATTTCGGTATATTTTATAAATATTTTTGGGTTTTCAATGTATTTAACACCCTTTGTTTTTTACTTCAGTCTGTTTCATTTGTTGAAAAAATCTAATGATTAAATAAAATTAAAACTTACCGGGTTTGATTTGGGCGGGTAATCCTAGCACGCACCGATAATATTGTGGATCCCTCAACTCGAAGGTTTGGTTAAAAATGAGAGAACGTTTTATTATGGATAAGTTGATTATCAAAATATCGCAACAAAATTTTAAGTAGAAAGAAGTATAATATCAAAAATGGAAAAAAAGGAAAAAAGAGGGCAACCTTTTAGGGCATGCCCTTGATATTAGTAAGTACAAAAACATTTTAAACAATGGACTTAAAGAATGATAAAAGAATTTGTGGAATAAAATCAATTAGTAAAAAAAGGGGAGAACTCTTCTAGGTAATCGATAACATTTTATCACTTGAAATTTGATTAAAATGGATTTAATAGTCTGAGTGTCCCCCCAGAACCGGCGCTTGGTTTAAAAACGAAAATCGCTACTTTTTATTCTTCACGCTGCCGAACTTTTTCACTGTATGTTGATCCCTTTAACAATTCAAAAATAAACGATTTTATGTTTTTTCCCAGTCCCCGTTTATGCCCCCGGGAAGT
>NW_027628501.1:0-3990 GCF_034508935.2 Berghia stephanieae | reverse complement strand
CCACCGCCGCAAAAAAAAATTTTATTTTTTTGGCCCCGGGCACTTTTCTATTATTCATATCTTGTTGTTCCCCAAAATAATTTGCCTGCTCCCCCACTTTTCTAAATTTAAAAAAATTCCCCCCCTACCCCGGAGCATACTCAATGTCCCCCAAACGTTTTTTATGTTAAAAGTTTGTGTTGAGAATTTTGGGTATTAAGCTTAACTGTGGTTTAAAAATTTTGCGATGGTGGTGAACGAATTCACACCACTAAACATCCATATCCATCTCAACGTCCGACCTGTCATCATACACAACCATCGTATCACCATCCTCTGCACTAGACTCCACTCTTTCTTTCCCCTCTCCTCTTCTTGCCCCTTCCCCCTTTCCCAGCACCGTCATTGGGTTTTGTTACGGAGCCGACTTGAAGGGGTGCTTGGAAGAAATTCTGCAATGATGATTGAACCTCCCCGGTAGAAATGGAAGCCACACTGTCGCAATTGAAGACGTTGCTGGGGGGGGGGGGGGGGCTTGGTAATGTCGATGCCATTTTACATTAGCGATGTCCGCATGGTGTGGAACCACCACGTATCTTTTCCCTTTGATACCCGGGCGCGTTGTTCCCCCAAAGGGGCATCGCTTTTCTCTCCGCACCCCCTTGTGTTTATCCATTTAATGCTTTGTACAGTAAATCCGGGTGTTTGTTTTGAAGGGGTCTCTCTGCCTTCAGCATTCATTATTCTTTGCACTCCAGGCACAGCTGCTCCCTGTCCTTCCTTCACCTGCCTGGCCAGGCACCATCCATTTGACAAGTTTTTTCTCTTTCCCCTGTGGCCAACACTTATAATATGGGGATTTTAGGTGTAGGGCGCTTTCGGAGCCTCCCAAATAATATTATAGACGTCTAGAATAATTATAAACAACTTAATCAACCGTCGGTTTCACTGAATCGTTTAAATTTTTTTTGGTCAAACCGGACACCCCCCCCCCCCCCCCCCCCCCCCCCCCCCCCCACTGGAGCTAAAATGAAAACCGGACATCGTCAGCGATCTAACCACAATCAAACGATCCTAAAATAGCATGTAGTGCAGTGGTTGAGACGAATATTTTCGGATTTTCACGTGTAATTTCAAGATTTTTTCACGTTTTTTGTGTGAATTTTGACGATTTGACGAAAGTATTGATATCTCGGAAATTTGAAAAAAAAAAAAACACGTCAAATTTCAACCAAAAATCGTCAAAAAAGTATTTGAAAAATGTTATTTCACGAAAAAAAATCGTAGAAAATCCTCAAATTTTTTAACCAAGCAAATTGTAATTAGATTCAACAAATTATCGAAAAGTTTATGAGATATATATTTTAGTGTTTGTGGATAGCTCACACGGGAGAGCCACGCTCTCACCTGCCAGGCGGAGTTGTCGTACCCAAAAAGGTCGCAGGTTCAAACCCCCCCACCCGCGAAAAATTTTTTCTTATTGTCTTCTGGGACTTTTCTTTTTCAAATTTTTTTAAAAAATTTTTTCCTTTTTTTTTTTACCCGGGTAATTTCCATTTTTTTTAATTTTTTTTTTTTTTTTTGGTAAATTTTTCCCGGGGGGGCCCAAATTTTTAAATTGTTTTTTTTTCTAATGCGTTTACCTAAGGTTTTGGGGGGGGTCTCCAATTTTTTCCCTTTAATACCTTTTCCTCCTTTATTTTTCTGTAAATCCCCTTTTTTTTTTTCCTTTTGAAATTACTAAAAACGTTTTTTTTAAAACCAAAAAATTTTTTTTTTGGCCTTTTTCGTTAATTTTTTACCCCCTTTTTTTATTTTTTAAAATCAGGGGGGATAAAAAAAATTTTTTTAATTTATTTCAAATTTTGTTCTTCAAAAGTCCTTTTCCACGCTTGATTGGGAGCTTCCGAAAGTCTACAAAGGGGAAAAACTTTGCCAAACGTTTAATTAAATATTTCCCCGGGCAAAAATTATCACATCGATATAAAAACGACCGTAAAATTTGCAGTAATATTAGTTTCGTTGGTAATCGGTGAAAATTGTTTAAAATTGGTAAATTAGAATCCCTTATGGATCGAAGTGAATATATCATATGAATGCCAGATTTTTGAAAAGCCAAAACCAAAGACACAAATGTATACACCACACAACACCACACGCACAACAAAAAAATACCCCAATTAGAAAAAAATATAATAACAACACTGTCACCCTAAATAACAAAAACAAAGGAAGAATAATAATATTGATGTCATAAATAGACGTAGATTCGGTTACCGGGAAAACAACCCTTTTGTGGTCGTCCTTTGGGGGAAGACTGCTGGCCCGAAATAAGACCCAATGCTGTATGTTGTCGTAAATGTAACGCTAATGGCCCGGGTTTCAGGGAAAAAGCCGATTTTTTACCCTAGCGTCTTTCTGTTTCGAGCAAAGTTTTTGGCTTTTTGGTAACCGGGCCTTATGGAACGTTAAGGGCCAAAAGACCCCCCCTTGGGCAAAAGGCACCCCTTAGGAAAAAAAGTTTTTTTGTTTTTTTAAAAGTTTTCAATTCTAAAAAGTTAAACCCGATCCCCGCTCATTGGTAAAATATCTGGGGGGATTGGGCAATTTGGGGCGTTCAGGGGCTTTGGGGGCTTTCCAAAATTGGCTGAATGTTTCCTTCCCCCAAGAGACTTCCCAAAATTTCAAAAAAGTGCTAATTAGACGTTTTGATAGTAAAAAAAAGTTTTGTTATTTTCAAAGGAAAAACAAAAAAATTTATTCAAAAAAATTAATAGGGGGACAAATCAAACGCAAAAAGCCCCGACAATGTACAAACAAACGTGAAAAAAACTATCTCCTCTCACCATCCCCCGTATTTTCTCTCTCTCTCCCCTTTTCTTTTCTCTTTCTTCTCTTCTTCTCTCTCTCTCTTCTCTCTCTCTCTTCCCTCTTTCTCCCCCTCTCTCTTGCCCGTACACCCCTTTGGTACACCTCCACATTGCCAAATCCCTTTCCATCCCGGTTCCCATACTTTTACAAAAAACCATAAATTCACTTTGTCATTCACACCCCATAACACCCTATTTCAAAGCCCCATGTCCCTATAACAACCTCGAAATTCCTTGATAGACTCCCCCTTCTTCACTTCTTTTTGCCCTTTTCCCCTTTCCGGGACCCTCACTTGGGGTTTTTTTATCGGGGCCCACTTGTAGGGGTGCTTGGGGAAAAAAAAATGTCTGCAATGTGATTAACCTCCCAGGTAGAATGGAAGCCAATTCCAATTGAAAACGTTTGGGGGGGGGGGGGGGGGGGGGTTTGGATTCGATGCCTTTGAATTAGCGATGTCCGATGGGTGGAAAAACCCGTATCTTTTTCTGATAACTGGGGGCGTTTTTCCCCCAAGGGGGAACGCTTTTTCTCTCCCCCCCACCTCCCTTGTGTTACCATGAATGCTTTGTACCCTAATATCCCGGTTGTTTTTTTGAAGGGGGGCTCTTTGCCTCAGCATTCATTATTCTTTACTCCCGGCACAGCTGTCCCCGTCTTCCCCTTACCTGCGGCACAGGCCACCACATTTTAAGTTTTTTTTCTCTTCCTGTGGCCAACACTTTAATCTGGGGAGTAGGTGTAGGCTTTCGGAAACCTCCCCCCAAAATATTTTTGAGTCTAAATAATTATAAAAAACTTAAAAAACCGTCCTTTTCCCTGATCGTTTTTAAATTTTTTGGTCAAAAACCCGGGCACCCCCCCCCCCCCCCCCCCCCCCCCCCCCCCCCCCCCCCCCCCGGCCCCCCCCCCCCCAAAAAAAAAAAACCCCCCCCCCCCCCCCCATTGGAGCTAAATAAAAAAAAGGAATTTTTGACAAAATTTTTTCCCATTTTGATTAAAAATGTGATTTTTAAATTTCCCCATTTTCCCGTTAAAAATCCCTTTTTTTGTTGTGTTTTCATTTTTTTTTAAAGGATCTTAAAAAAAAAAAAAACCTAAAAAAAATTTTTTAGTTTTTTTTTTTTTTCCCTTTTTTTTTTT
>NW_027628499.1:0-17858 GCF_034508935.2 Berghia stephanieae | reverse complement strand
TCTTGGGGTATGACACCCAGATCAGAAAGTCCTGGGTTTCAAGCCTCGTCGGCCAAGTTGGTCTTTGGAAAAAGGCCTTTATCAATTCTCTCACCGTTAAAAGATGTAAAATGAGTACCAAAGTCGTTAACATGTATTGCCTAAAAAGCGTCATGTCTTGTCCTACATGTTAAATGTTCTGTTGGCTAGGGCCATTTGAAAAAGCGTTTTGGGCACATTTAGTTGAATTGGCTACATTTAAGAAAAGCTCAAGCTCATATCAGGTGTGTTAATACAGCAAGGCTAACAGAAATTAAAACATTCATAATCTCTTTTTAACAAAATTAAGGAAAAACAATATGGGGTGTCCACGGTTTTAAAAAGCATAAAAGAGTCGTAAAATTTGCCTCTTGATCGAAAGGTCTTTTAGAGGCGTAAAATTTTGCATCAAAAGGGTTAAAAAAGTCATAAAAATAGTTGAAGATTTCATAAATTTTAAAAAAGTTTTTTGAAAATCTGGATATCCTAGACGTCGACATGACAATGTTTATTGGTGGGGTTAGTTTTCTTCCGATCGGGGCTCCTTTGTATGTCTTTGGGTCTCGGGCCTCTGGGTCAAAACAAGATAAGACCTGCTTTTCAGGGCAAACCTCCATTGGCAACCAAAATTCCTTCCATTCTTTTGCATTAGTTTTTTGTAAAATCACCAATCTACAGTAATTAGAATATATCTATATATATAACTATATATCATCTATCTAATCATATCATACTTATAGCACTTATATCACTCTCTTTTTTCCCTTTATATCAACCCCCTCTTTTACTCTCTCTAATTACTAAAAATATACTTCTATACTCTACTACTACTACTACTTTAAATATCTAACTACTACTACTAATATACACTAAATCTACTTCTCTACTAAATAATAAAATAAAATAAAAATAATAAAAAAAATATACTGTGCTGCTGCGCAAATGCTACGGGTATGCCCCGTTATAGACTACTACTATACCAAAATACTACGATGACGTCGACCACCACCACCAATTAATACTAGGGAACTTGTTTTTACACCTGGAAAAACCCCTGGGCCCTTTTGGTCAATTTTGGTTCCCACAAACACATGGCAGATCCCTCGCTGTGATTTTAACCAAAACTCCTTCCTTTTTGGGATAAAACTAACCAAGGAGAAAATCTATTTTTGTGGGGGAAAAAAAAAAAAAAGCTACAAATTTGATGTTTTGGGATTTTTTCCAAAAACAAAAGGTATTTCCCCAGAAATTTTGCACATAATAAACAAGAATTCTCTAAAAATAAAATTGCAGAGGCGTTTTTTGATATAGAGACTCGTTTTTAAGACAATTCAATCAAGGACATAGCATAAAGATGCGAATTTTGTGAAAAAGTAGTTGTGGTGGCAGTACATTTAGTCGAGAAAAAAACTTAGCAAACAGGGAAATCTGTATCAATTGATTCCAGTTTGTTGTATAGAGTGTATATTGTTGGATTTAATAATTGATAATTGTATCCAGATGACCTGGTATATTTAATATGTCCTTTTCCCATTCTTTCAGCTTCATTACACATTCAAGAAGATAAACCTTCTGCAAGAGCCTCTCCTTGTTGTTGGTGCCTTTTACTTGCTCTTCTTGACTGTCATCATCTATGTGAGATTAGACTTTGCCATCACCAAGGTAAATTATTTTGTTGTGTATGCTCTATCAATTTCATTTTTTCTATTCTCTCATGGGGAGGGAGGGATTGTTTGTTTCTTTCATTCTGATGTGTGAGTTTTGATTTACAAAATAATCTGCAAATATTTCATATATGATACCATTAAGGTAACACCACCAAACAAGCAACAATCTCAAGCTTTTTTCCCCTCATTCCAATCTTATGGCATAATGGCAAAAAAAAAAGTTTTCTTTCCTTTAAAGAAATCAAATATATAAAAAGCTAAAATGATTTTTTCATGGGCTAATGACAGTTCCAAGCAAGCAACCGATACATACATTTATACATTTGGAAACTGAGAGGAAAAAGTTATTTTTAATTGTGATTTGAGAGGAAAAAAGTGTTGTTTTTAAAAATCCGGCTATAAGCTTGCTCTACTTGATTCTCCGAGGACCGTACTTACAAACAGAGACCACTGTACCATCAAATAAACCCCCATGAAGGATGTGATTCTTTCACCCCTCTATTGTTGTATGGATTTAATTGGAGGAAGTTGTGTGCATGTCTCACTTTAAGTTGTGATTTCCGATTGACCACCCGTGTTTCAATATATCATCATCACCATCACCACTATCTTTACTACAGCCACCACCACACTCATCATTACTACACTACTACCACCATTCAATCATCACTTCTCTCATTTTTTTCTTCTGTTATTACATTTACTGTATTTAGGATAACTGAAATCAATGGTTTTTGTTGTGATTCATAAGGGTTACATGCTATTTGTTCTCCCTGTCCATCCTTAAAGTTTGGACGCATTGCGTCCTTGGTTTGGTGGATCCACTTTTCCCTTTTAAACCATAATTTTCAATTCCTTTATGTGAATGAAGGCTTCAAAATTGGCCCATTTTTAATTTGACTCCTTGATACATTCAAGATATTTGCTGTCCCAAAATCAATGGAAAAGGAGAATATATATAAAAAAAAGATATTTTAAATTGAAATTATTTTAGTTCAGGCCTTTAGCCATTTTATAAAGAGTCAAAATTCCAAATCTTAAGCCAAGCGACCATTTTATTTTTTTTCAGATATGATCTAAAGTTTGTTATATTTTTAGCAACAAGACGCCGATTTTGGAAGTTGTTTGAATTGATTTTCAAATTAGCATTCTAGTCATTTCCATGTTATCACCATTTAATTCAAAACAAAGAAAGTATATGGCCTGAATACTATTTTGGGCCTCAATGGGATAATGAAATAGGCCTGTTGCATTTTAGAAATTTTGATCAGCTCATTCAATAAAATTATTGAAATAATAATTTTAGGATGAAGCCAAAGAAAGTCGTCTGAGAGTGTCCAATTTTGGTCGATGAGGTTCAAAATGCCCATGACCGTCGCAGTGCCCTTTATCAAAGTTATGATGATGCTATCAACAAGTTCAAAGCTAGCAAGGATTCTACTGCCTTTGTTGCCGGACGCAAGAAGATTGACGCAGACTACAAAACTTTGACCCAATCAAATTCAGGGTCTTCAGTCTCAGCTGAAATTAGAGGGCTCTGATGCAGCAGAAAAGGTTAGTGCTTATATTTATCATGCCATTTTTCATCTTTACCTTAAGTTGTTCTTTTAAAGACTTAATATCTTTTTAAGTTGGTAATTGTTTTATGTTGTTTCGGTTTTGCCATGCTGTGGTTGATCATGTATACCGTTTCAGATTCAAATTCTTCTGCTTGCTTGTCACTTCATCACTGCGCCT
The DNA here is from genome assembly GCF_034508935.2 of Berghia stephanieae. NCBI lineage: Eukaryota > Metazoa > Mollusca > Gastropoda > Nudibranchia > Aeolidiidae > Berghia > Berghia stephanieae. The sequence goes on along the minus strand of NW_027628499.1, from coordinate 14,436 downwards.
TTCAAATAGTAATTGTGACAAAATAAGGTTGTCATTCACCTCTCTACGTTGTAATTATTCCTTTGATCATTTGAGACAAAACTTCTCTTCCGAATAATCTAATCTGAAATTAAACTGTTTGATCATCTCACCCTCGTTTTGTTTTAATTTTGAAATTTGAAAGCCTCATATGTTATGTTTGTTTTGGGGGTAAAATATGTGGTTAGACAATTTCTCAATGAGGAGTATGTTTCTCCTTTATGCTCAGCAGTAAATGTGTCTTACAAATCAAACATCTCATCTCCTGCATAATGAATCATTAGTGCTTTTTTCCTTTCATCACTTTAGATTTTAAATTTGCAAATCCACTTCCTCCATCTAATCCCTACAAACGGCTCATCTTCTTGACATTAAAAGGTGGAAATGGCTGTAAAATGAAGCCATTTTAGGTTTCTGATTCAAATCAAACAAAATAGTTTTTTAGATATTTGTTTGTGTATTTACTGACCAGGGGGCCCCACATCCTTTACAAGTTATTGTTAGTAGGTACGGCAAACCCTCTTATCAAGTCATGGCTTTATTGGCAAACCGAGAATTTCAACTCAAATCGTCTTTTCTCTCCGCTCGGCTGGTCGTGTCAGCACATTAATAGTAACGTCAATGGCTGCATCAGAAAGAAAATTGAACAAGCTTTCATTCGATACCAGATTCGCATTTTTTATGATTTTTTTAAAAGTTTGAAGTTTCAAGTTAAAAACTTTAAATTGAGAAAAATTTGAAAATTTTGGACGATTCTGGTATCAAAAGACAGTTTAAAATCTCAGCTTTAAAATGATGTATACGAAAGCAAGATTTCACCAGCCAATTGAAAACGAAACTACAACTACAACATTTGTCGTATTCACTTCACTCATATGCTGGCTCAGGCAAGGGGCACAATCGCTGATATTTCGTAACTTCGCGTTGAAATTGACAATTTTGGCTTTGTCAGCTACTTTGGGGGCAATTTATTGCTATTTTACTTAGAGTTGAGCTACACATTGTTTATAAAAAGATGTGTATTGTTAGAAAGTTACAGAGGTCTGGCTTGAATATTTATGAAAATACGGCATTTTGAAAACGACAAAAGGTTGCTTTCAAAGAAGGACAAATTTTGGCGATTTCTACAAATTTCGAAATAACATATCTTTTTAAATTTTTAACCAATTTAAATAATTTTTATACCATTTTAATCAGGAAAAAAATGTTCTACCTATTGAATGCAACTTAAAGACAACAATTATATAATCTAAATTTGGGTTTTCCATACCTGCTGTTAGCTTATCAGTCTTTTGAACCATTCGCACTGTTTTAAAAACATATCATAGAATATGTAGATTACTGCACAATAAATGTGTCTAGTATTTTTTCGGGGATATGAAATGTATTTTTGCTTTTTCTCCCCTCAAAATGTTATTTTTGACTAACTTGTCTCACTATTTTAAATAGATCTCTAAAGGTAACTGCCAGAATTGGCTGTAATTTTGCCAATGTTTAATAGCTATATATTTACCTTACAAAGAGATTTTTAAATTAGTGATATAGTTTTTGAGTTTGGACATTTTTCTGTTATTATTCTCTAAATTCAGAGACTTCGATAAAGCCTAATGATGGCTGATTTACTCCCATAGTGGACAGGGAGGTACATTCTGCGTCTTTGTCTTGGAATGAGATTACTTGGTTTTGTCCTGGCCCTGGTCGGAGTCCTGGCTGGAAGGGAAACAGTCAAATGCATAGTTATTGTTTTGGGAGATGATATTTTTTTTCCTTGTAAATCATCTCTCTGTTATGTATTATTATATTTGTTATTTTAAATGTAAAATGTAAGCATTTGAGTGTATTCCTCTTTGTTGGATTTGTGCTTGTGTCCGGATGAGACTTATAGGTATCTCAAACTATGTGTACATTGGTGGTATGCTCTTGGAATCTACATCTGATCCTCATTTGTTCCCAGTTCCCCTTCTTACTTCTCTTGGGTGCTTTAATTGTAATTCTAGAACTTTTTACTATCCCATTTTCTTCCTTTTTACTGGCGCTGATATAACCTAAATGTGTTGCAAGCGTCGTAAAACCCTTAAAAACAAAAAACAAACATGGCTGATTTTTTTAAAAATATGATAAAATTACTAAACATCAGCTTTTGTAAGGTGTGAAAGGGTGTCCATAGGAGTTTTCAAAGCCAAATATCAGGCCTTAAACTAGAATTTATGTTTTGAGATATACCCAAAATAATGTGTAAAACGCTGAGTCAGCATTTTAACCATGTCCCGCCACATGGATGGCAAAACATAAATTTTTTTAAAGGTTTAGAGTCTCTAATTTTAAGTAAACAAATACATTTTTGTATATAGACAAGCAACAAGGATATAATATTGATTTTTGTTGGTATACCAGCATCTTTTCAACTTAGTTGTCTCACTATATTAAGTAGACTCAAAAGGTCTTCATGAGTTATTAACTATTAATAATTTTTTATAACATTAGTTTTAGGCCTACTCAATACTCTTTATAGAATCATTTAAGGAGATCAGGTGAAATAATTACTGTTAGCAGTAACAACTAAAGGAAAAGCAAAATATTTAAAGGCAATTTTGTAGTATGTATAAAGATAATATTTAAATTGATGTGATTGGTGTTGGCTCAATTAAGAGGTCTTGAAAAAATTTGGGGTCATGCAAAATTTTTCAATATTTGTCTGGGAACCCTGTTTGTTTAAGCATTTAAGTGTATTCCTTTTACTGAAATCTTGTGCTTATGTCAGAATAAGGCTTTTGTGTCTTTTTGAACTATTCTTCTGTCTTACTTTTTAGTGTGTACTTGTAAATCTAGAATTTTTATTATCCCATGTTTTTCCATTTTACTGGCTTTGAAATGACTAAATTTCAGTAAAAACCCTTTAAAACAAACACTAAATTAAAACTATTATTAAATTATTACATTTTATCCATTCACAGGTGAGCGAGCTTCAAAGACTTGACAGTCAATACAAGGATCAGGTTGGAAATGCAATTACAGCTGCTGAAAAGTTGGTGTCTGGCAAATTAGGTCGTAACCAGTATTTGGACACTGAAGCTGCTTTAACAGCTAAGTGTGAAGATATTATTAAGAAAATGGAATCACTGCGTTCAACAATATAAATAATATATTGTTTTCGTTTGTTTGTTTTTTACTTTATGTTTAGTCTTTGTTTCTTTTGAAGTGAGAGAGAGAGCTTATTAAAAGTTATGCACTTTGTTTTAGTAATTAATCCTTACTTTTTAAAATTTTTGGCAAAAGTCGAGGAGAGGCAATGTTTTTTTCAGGCTATACAGGGGGAAAATTTTTTTTTTCTATCTTTCTTTGTGTTTAGTCTTTGTTTCTTTTTTAAATGAGAGAGAGAGAGGGGAAAGAAAAAGAGAGAGAGAGAGAGGGGGAGAGAGGAGAGAAAAGAAGAGAGAGAAGAGAGAGATTTGTTTAAAAAATTTTTATGCACATCGTTGTATTTCATTCATTCATCCATTTTAATTTTTGGCAAAGATCGGGGAAAGAGGCCCAATGTTTGTTTCAGGCTATACAGAGGTGGTATTTTTTCTATAAACTTTGTGTTTAGTCTTTGTTTTTTAGGAAATGAGAGAGATAGAGAGAGTTGTTTAAAAAAGTTATGCACGTTTTTACTCATTATCTGTACAGTTTAATTTTTGACAAAGTCTAGGGAGGAAGGGTTTGTTTTTTTTCAGGCTAACGGAGGGGGGTATTTTTCTATCAACTACTGTTCCCCCTTTTATCTTGTTACTTATACAGCTCTGGTAAAATAACTAAAAACTTTGCTGTTTCATATAACTGCAGATTTAATCCGCTGATGCAACCCGTAACTGTATTCTGAGATATTTTTGGGGGTGTGGAGGGGATTGTTTTTTTTCAAAAACTGAAAAAAGATTACAAAAAACCTTCCCCTGATAGTGCATTGTGAGAAAAAACCACGGTTTTATTGCTATCCAGATGGATGATATTTTTGTACAAAAAGGGGCGGGAAAAAAAAACCCTTTGGGTTTTGGGATCATAGCATCTCATTGGATTATGGGCCACTGTTTTACTTAAATGACAGGTGAATTTTTTTTTTCATTTTAAATCCTTTTTGGTATTATACCTTATTTTCTATATATGATTTTCATTAAACTTGAGTTCCAAAAATTTTTTTTTTGTAATTTGATACTGAAAATTTATAATGGGAAATATATTTTCATTTTTGGGAAGGGTCCGGGGGGAAATTTTATGATTTTTTTTTTCTTTTTTTGGGCTAAAAACTTTTTTATTTTATATCTACTTTCCCCCCCCCCCCCCCCCCCCCTTTTTTTCTCTAAGGGGGTTTTTTCGAATTACTTTTTCCCGGCGCTTAAAATTAAACCCCTTTTTGTTGCAAGTTTCCATTAAATCTCTAAAAACAAAAAAACCCCTTACTAAAGTTCTATAACAAAAAAAAAAAAAAAAAAAAAAAAACCCAAATAAATCAACCAATGTACTACCAATCTTGAATTAAATCCCGAAAAAAAGTTTCCCAGCATTTGAGTAATAGTGTTTTTTATACTGCAAAAAATACTTTAAAACGAATTTTAAAAAGGAATTCTGATTGTCCACACAAAAAGCAGGGGGATAGAAAAAAAAGCCCCCAAAAAATTTAAATTTTTTTTTAAAAAGTTTTACAAAATAGTGAGGGAAACAAGTGGGAAGGCAAAATTAAATCACTGCGGTGGGTTTCATTTTTCCCGCAAGGACATATTGAATTTAAAATTTTTTTTTTCTTTTTTTTAAAGCCCTTTTTCTTTTTTGTCCCCAAAGTGTTTAACCCTTTTTGTTAAAAATGTCTTGAAATATTTTTAATTATTCTGTGTTGAATTTTCAAAGATAGATGTTAAATTTAAAAATTTTAAATTTTTCCCTGAAAAATTTCCCGTTTTTGTCCCTTTTTTTTTTAAAAACAAAAAAGTTTTGAATAAAAAGTTTTCTATCCTTTTATCTATTTAAAATTTTCCCTTTTTATGGCGGGTGATATGACCCGAATTGTGTTGCCCAAACCCTTTTAAAACCAATTTAAAAGGGTTAAAAAATCAGTTTGCATTTTTTAAACCCTAAAATTTGGGGATTGGTTTTTAAGTAATTTGTTTTTTTCTTGTATATTTCGCTAATTTTATGACCTGAACGTTCAACTAGATCTTGCGGTTTCGGGCTCGATTACTCCTGACAAACGGGTTACAATTGGTAAGGTGGAAAGACCCCACTGATGAATGATTTTGGTCGTTAGAAGGCTCTCGACAATCTTCTCTCTTCCCATTTTCAAGGAGTCATTTGTCCCCACCCCCTCGAGGGATTGAGTTCATCCAAACTGACTTCCTTCTCGTATATGCATCTTTTCCGCGAATCAGGGAATCTACGTACAAGGGTGTGCTGGGGACTTATTTTGGCATAAACGGGGCACCGTCCATTATGCACTTGAGAGGGTGTATCCCCATTCCTCTCTCTTTGGATCTTATTAAGTCAAGTACTTTGTACTCGTCTCCCGCCAAAAAACATGGGGGCTGGGATTGCTGCCATTAACGAGGCCCCATTTCTCTAGGCGTTATGCCATCATGTGCATCGACTTGCGAAAGTTTAACATCTACCTTCTCAACGTTCCTGATGAAAGTATAAAACGGTAGGGGCTGCCTGAATTCAAGTGATCGTGAAAAAAACTAACTAAAGAAAGAGTAAAAATGGAGAGGCTTCGTAGGGGAACAAAACAGAGAATGGACGTTTTCATGTCCAAAAGGGACCCTTCGTCAGCACAACTATACACAAATTTAACATAGAAAACAAAATAAATAAAAAGCAAAATAACTGTATCGTCCGGTACTCACTGTGGTTGCAGTATGAATGAAACGTTTGTTTGGGCGTGGTATCAGAAGGGTTTCCCAAGGGGGTGACTGAGTGGGGATCCTGACCTCCATAGCGGGCAGGGTGGTACATAATGTGTCTTCTATCCCCTTATATTCTGTTTTCCAACATGCTTTCTGTCTTTTCTTGGAATGAGAAGGCTTTGTCTTTTCCTGGCTCCGGTCGGTATCCTGGCTGGGAGGGAAACAGTCAAATGCATAGTTATTGTTATTGGGGGAAGATATATTTTTCATGTAAATCATCTCTCTTTATGTATAAATAAATTTGTTATGTTTAGATGATAATGAACATTTTGATGTGTTCCCTCTGTTGTTGATTTTGTACTTGTGTCTCGGAATGAGTCTTTATAGGTGATCTCAAACTAAGTACTCTGTGGAATTCTCTTGGAAATCCTACAACTGATCCCAAGTTATTGTTCCCAGTTCCCCCGTATGTCTTACTTTCTCTTGGAGCTGTAATCGTAAATTCTAGAACGTTTTTACTATCCCAATTTCTTCCTTTTTTACTGTGCTCTGATATGACCCAAAATGTGTTTTGAGAAAAAGCCCGTAAAACCCTTAAAAAAAAAAACAAAACAAAACCAAGGGGTGATAGTGCCTCTCTCTCTCTCCTCTCTTCTCCTCTCTCATCCTCTCTACGTCTCCGTATCTCTCACACACCTTCTCCTAGCTCCTCTCTCTCTCGTCTCCTCTCGTCTGTCTCTCTCTCTCTCTCATCTCTCGATGCGGATCCTCTCTCTGATCTCTCTCTCTCTCTCTTTCTTTCTTTTACCCAAATCCCCCCCATTATTTCTTCCCTACTATTCTAACGACCCAATCTACTCCACTTGTCCACTTTTCCTGTCATCAAACCTACCTGACCGTCGGTAAAGGTCGCGGTTTTCAAACCCCCATCACCGCCGCGAAAATGTTTATTATTCTCTATTGTCCTCTAAACTCTAGCCTTTCCTACTCACTTCATCTCTTTTGTCTTACCAACATAAGTGCCTGCTTCCCACTCCTTTTCTTACTTAAAAATTCCACACCCAAAATAACGGAGCGATACTCAATGTCTCAATTTGTTTCTCTAAGATATATGTTTCTGGTGGTGATGCCTTGCGCTCCCAAAGTGGCAGGGAGGTACAACACAGTGTCCTTCTGTCCCCTTATATCAGTATCCAACATGCTTCTGTCTTTGTCTTGGAATGATATTACTTAGTGTTTTTTCCTGGCCCTGGTCGGAGTCCTGGCTTGTATGGAAACAGTCAAAGCCATAGTTATTGTTTCGGGAGATGATAATTTTTTTCCTTGTAATTCCATCTCTCTGTTATGTATTAAGTAAATTTGTTATTTTTTAAATGTATAATGTAAGCATTTGAGTGTGTTCTCTTCTTTTGGTTTGGATTTTGTTTCTAGTGTCTGGATTAGACTTATAGGAGATCTCCTCAAACTAAGTAAATTGGTGATATGGCTCTTGGAATCTACATCTGGAACCCTATTTGTTCCCAGTTCCCCTATGTCTTTACTTTCGTTCTTGGATGCCTACCCATTATTCTTCCTTTTTCCTGTGTGTGCTGATATAACCAAAATGAGTTGCAGAGCGCCGCAAAACCCTTATTAACACAACATGTTATCTGTTTGTGTTGAGAAAATTGGCATTCACTTAATTGCTGGCGAACCTAACTTTCGCAGGAGGTTTGTGTGTGTTGGAAACCCGCGTAACTCAAGTAGTTGGTGGAGAGAGAGAGGGTATCTGCAAAATGACCTGATTAGAGACTATCATTTTGGGATCGTGGATAGCTTCATCACTGTGTGAATCACGCCACACACCGGGCCAGGCAGAGTTTGTCGTGCCAATAAGGTCACGGGCTTCAAACCCCCAACACCGCCCTCTAAAAATTTTTGAATCTCTCGTCTTCTGCACTTTCCTACTCACTTCATCACTTGGTGTTGTTTATTTGTATTTCCTTCAGCGAAGATTCGACCCACGCTCTATCCTTGCCCAATCAACCCCCCCCCGTGACCTTTTCACCTCTCGCCCCCCCCCCCCCCCCCTACTGTTGCTACAACTTTCTACTACTACTACTACTACTACTCTGGGTGGGGATCCCTGACCTTCCCAAGCGGCAGGGGGGTGCATACTGTGTCTCTCTATCATCCCCTAATATCTGTTTTTCCACATGAGCTTTCTGTCTTTGTCTTGGAATGATATTACTTAGTTTTTTTTTTATCCTGGCCCTCACCGGAGTCCTGGCTGGGAGGAAACAGTCAAAATGCAAATATTGTTTTGGGACTGGGTGGGGTTCCTACCTCCATAGAGCGTGCGAGCGTAGAGTACTTGCTGTGTCTTCTATCCCCTCTTATCTGTTTTCCAATTGCATATCAGTCTAAGTAGTGAGCGGTGTTGGTTGGATGGGAGCATCACCCTATGAATCGTATACCTATGAAGTTCGCAGGGTGTCGGATCCGATATGTAGATGTCGTTTCTTCTTTCTCTTTACTAGCCTTCCTGCTCTTTGGTTGTGATTTTATTTTTGACAGGGGATATTTTTTTTTCTGTAAATCTGTCTGCCTGTTTTGTTCTTGGTTATTTTATAATATAGCTATGATATCTTTAGTGTTATGATTTTGATATACATTTTGACTGTTTTAGTTAGATAGCTTTGTTTTTTTTTTGTTTCAGCGGTCTCTCATAAAACCTCAAATAGAGTTGGAAGAGACCCTAAAGCGAACAAACAACAAAAAAAATAAATTTCCTGTCTATGTCTTGGAATGAATTGCTGGTTTTGTCCTAAACTTGGACGAAGTCCTTGGATGAGAGGTAAACAGTCGAATGTATAAGTTATAGTTTTGGGAGATAAGTAATTTTTTCCTTGTAAATCATCTCTCTGTTAAGTACAGTACTCTTTTCAGTTTTTAATATATGATTTGGTAAACATTTGAGTGTATTCCCTAAGTGGGGGACCTTTCTGTGTCTGGAGACTTTAGGTAATCTCAAACTCAGTACTTTGATAGTGTGCTCTTGGAATCTACATCTGATTCCTATTTGGAACCAATTCCCTTTGTCTAACCTTTTCTTGGGTGCTTTAATTGAAATTCTGAAAAACTTATTTACTATCCCATTTTCTTTCGCTTTTAACTTGGCCCGCCCTGATAATGACCTTCAAGTGTTTGCCAGGAAGCGCCGAACAACCCTTAAAAACAAAAACAAACATTGATTTGGGAGATGATAATTTTTTCCTTTGTAGGTGATCTCAAACTAAGTTACATTGGTAGATGCTCTTGGAATCTCAACTGATGCCTAATTTGTTCTCAGTTCCATGTCTTACTTTTTCGTATTGGTGCTTTCATTGTAATTCTACACATTTTACTATCCTATTTTCTTCCTTTTTACTGGCTCTGATATAACCTAAATGATAAAAATGTGTTGCATGCGCCATAAAACCCTTAAAAACAAAACAAAACAAACCGACTACTACTACTACTACTACGTACTGACCACTATACTTCTAATATCATACAAACTTCTAGACTTATTCTATCTCCTACTCCTACGTTCCAATCTTACATAATAATGTCTTATCTTCCATATTTTCCTAGTCGATTCGTGTCCCTCCACATCTGACCTCTCAATCCACCCCTATCCCCCCCTTGGGACACCCTACTGACTACCCAGGCACGCTAAACGTTTCATTCAAACTTGCAACCACCATTGATTTCAGATGATACAAGTTTTTTTGCATTTTACTTTATTTTATTTGTTTTCCATAGTTATTTTCATCTGTGTTTGTGCTGACGAAGGGTTTGTACCGAAACTCCATCTGTTCTGTTTTTGGTTCCCATACAAGCCTCTCCAGTATTCACTCTTTCGTTAAGCGTGAGGCAGAATGGTTGCTGCAATAGTTATCGGTAGGCATGATGTTGCCATAGTTTCTTTACAGCACCTTGAAAAATATGCTAAGATACAGTATAAACAATTAAATAAATAAATTAAATTCCCTTATTCGTCCCCAAGGGGAAGTTTGTCTTTAAGGGTCTTATTCCAAGTGAAGACTGGAATAAACCCAGGCGTCGCCGCAAAAAGTGAGCTAGGGCGAGGTGACTTGCTCAATGCCCACAACCGCAGGGGGCGTGGGTGATTGAACTCGGTACCTTTTCGGGTAGAAACAAAGACCGTAACCACTGAGCCCACGCTTGCCCATTATTGTATGTATAGTCTGAGAAACCTGGGAAAATTTACACTCAAGAAGTGATGCATGAATTCCTGAAAGGCAAACATCCATGCGTCACACACTGAATGCCTTTTCGAGAGCGCGCAACTACATTTATAGAATAGTGGTCATGGTCCTGGAGGATTGATCGGTAAAACAACTACCAATCGAGCGATGAGACCTTAGCCTGCACACAGCAGTCGTCTTCTCAAAATGTTTGACTGATTTGACTGAGAGTTCCAAAAATGATTTTCTGTTATGCAAAAAGAGGAAACCGGAGTGCGGCGTATCGCTCGCAGAGGGAAAAAAAGTTCGGGGACAAAATTAAATAGATAGTCAATGGCAGTTTTTTGCATCGCTTGCGGCCGCTCAAATGTTCAAAAAATCAAAATCGCTGATTTGCATTGCGGCCGCTTGGCGGAGTTCACATATATGTAAGTAGGCTTGTGATTCGGCATAGTGGAGTGTTTTTGATAGATATTAAAATTATCCTTTGCGTTGTGTTGTAGATGTTTATAATGACGAACGAGTTCAAGGACCGATGATGATAGCTGAATGTGCAACAGTCAAACATTCAAAAAAAATTCCAGATTCCCTATCCACGTTTCATTTCGTACAGTTTTATTTTGTTATAAAATCTTTCCAAATCCAAATCAATATAATTTCCAAATCCAAATCAAATAGCATGGCCATTCAATTCCAAATTCTTAAAATCAGCCCCCCAAATGTAAAGTCATTTAGCCTTAAGTTAACCATTTTTCAAAATGCGTGGAATATAGATTCTTAGTAGGACTTCTAGGAACGTGCAGGCTCATCGTAAAGTAGAATGCCAGAGCTCCGTTTACATTAGAACCAACCCAATTTTTATACCTATTCGAAATTTTTAAACCCGTAGTTCCATTATTTTCACTCCCCCGTTGTATTTTCAAACAGTGCCCTGTCAGTCCTACAATCCAACCCCTAAGAGTCAAGACCAAATCATATTCAAACCTGAACGTCAATTACCTACATATTAAATGTCAAACCCCACGTTTTGTGATATAACGTTTATTTATTTTGAATTATGTCCCTTTCACACCGTAGTTCCAATGTCCCTAAACCAATTTAAGGAAAAAAAAATGATATGAATCACTAGTACTTAACACAATAACCTGTCCACTAACGTTGGACCTAAAACTGGTCCCACACGAACATTCAACATGTCCCAAACGTAATCATTCACAAACCAAGTTTTATTGATATAATACTAATTGCATTGTGAACAATCCATTAAACCCATTTGCTGGAACAATTTACCACGCACCGGGTCACTAAAATTCTTAGATACCCTTTTGCATAAGCTTACTCTCTTGCAATACGCCCCTTTTCCTTAGAATTTTAAATGAGTAAAAACAATTTTAATTTATAAAAAAAAAGTATGAGATTAAATGTATATGTAGACTTTCTAATTAAAATTAGATAATAAAATGTAAGAAATAGATCATCAGAATGACAACACTTATACCAATTAAATATTTTTAAAAGTTTGAACATCAAATTAACCCCAACACCAAAGTTTGATTACAACATTTATAATATATATATATAAATAAAAGTATATATATATACAAAAATAAATAGTATATATATAAATTTATATATATATATATATATAAATATAATATATAATATATATATATATAATGTTGTAATCAACTTTGGTGATGGGTAATTTGAAGTATCAAACTTTTAAAAATATTTAATTTGGTATAAGTGATTGTCATATTTGATGAACTACTTCTTACATTCTATTATCTAATTTTAATTATGACTTACATATACATTTAATCTCTTACTTTATTTTATATAATTAAAATTGTTATAACTCATTTAAAAATTCTAAAAAAGGAAAGGGGCGTAGGCAAGAGAGTAATGCTTATGCAAAGGGCTATCTAAGAATTATTTAATAGAGCCGGAGTGGAAAATTGTATCCAGCAAATGGGTTTAATGAGTTTCACAATGCAATTAATTACTTATATCAAAAAAACAAGGTAGAGTGAATGATACGTTGGGGCCCTTGAATGATATCGTTTGGACAGTTTTAGGTCCAAGTTAGTGGACAGGAAATGTGATCAGTAACTAGTTATTCAATCATTCTAAAATTGTTTTAGGACATTGGAACAGGTGAAAGGGACATAAATCAAAATAAATAACGTTTATATCACAAAAGGTGGGATTGTACATTAATATGTAGGAATTGACGTTTCAGGTTTGAAAATGATTGGTCTTACTCTTAGGGGTTGGATTGTAGACTGACAGGGAACTGTTGAAACTACAAGGCGTAAAATAATGGAACTACGGGGAAAAAAAATTTCGATAGGAATAAAATTGGATGTTTCTAGATGAAAACGGATTCAGCATTCTACTTTAAAGATAGCTGCACGTTCCTAGCGCCCACCAAGAACAATTCCCCATATGAAATGGTTTCTTAAGGGCAAAATGACTTTACAATTTTGGGTGATTTTACGAAATTGGATTTAACCCTCATTTGATTTGGATAGGAAATAATCATGATTTTGGGTTTTGGAAATTTTTTTACAAAAAAATAAAACGTACGAAATGAAACTTGGACTTGGAACTGGCTTTTATTTTGAAAGCTTGATTTTTACATTTAGTTATCATCATCGGGTTTCCCTTTAACTCGTCGCTTATAAACACACAACACAACCAAAGGGAAAAAATTATCTTCCAAAAAAACCACTATGCGATCACAACCATTTCATATTGTTCAACCCGCCCCGCGGCCGCAATGCAAATCACGATTTTTTGCCATTTTTTGGCCCCAAGCGATCAAAAAACGCCCCGCAGATCATTTAATTTTGTCCGAACTTTTTCCCTCGGCGATACGCGCACCGTTTTCCTCTTATCAAAACCAAAAACTTTTTTTGAACTCTCACAAACAAAAACATTTGAGAAGACACTGCGGGGTGGCAGGAAAGGGCTCATCGCTTTTGGGGTATTTTAACCCGATCAACCCCAGACCATGACCATATCTCTAAAGTAGTTTTTTTATGAAAATGCATTCCAGGTGCGCATGGCTTGTTTCCCTTTCGGGAATTCATCATCACTTTTTGAGGTAAATTTTCCCATTTTTCACAGATAAACATACTAAGGGGCACGTGGCTCGGGGTACGGTCTTTTTTCCCCTCCCCGAAAGGTCCGAGTTCAATCACCCGCCGCTGCTTTGTGGGCCTTGAGCAAGTCCCTCGCCCTACTCATTTGCGGTGACCCCCTGGTTTTTCCATCTTCATTTGAATAGCCCCAAAAGACAAACCCCCCTTGGGATGAATAAAGGAATTTAATTTATTTTTTAAATTTTATATACTGTATCTTCATATTTTTCAATGTTTGGCTGTAAAGAAATATGGCAACATCATGCCTACCGTAACAATGCCAACCATTCTGCCCACGCCTAACGAAAGAGTGAAAATGGAGGGGCTCGTATGGGGAAAAAACAGAAAATGGACGTTTCGGGTACAAACCTTCGTCAGCAAACACAGAAATTTAAAATGGAAAAAAAATAAAAAAAAAGTAAAATCAAAATAAAATTTTATCATCGAAATCAATGGTGGTTGCAGTATAATGAAACTACGGGCCGGGTAGTCCCGTAGGGGGTTCCCAAGGGGGGGATAGGGTGGAAAGAAGGTCCATGTGGAGGGGCGAATCGACTAGAAAAAATGGAAGATAAACATTATTATTTTAAAATTGGGGTGGAGTGGGGTAAATAAGTCCAAAAATTTTATTTTAAAAAAAAAGAATGTGGTAGTAGTAGTGATATAAAGTGGTTTGTTTTGTTTGTTTTTAAGGGGTTTTTGGCCTTGCCACAATTTTAATCATTATTATATCACGCCATAAAAAGGGAAAAAAAGGGGGAGTAAAAAATCTAAATTACAAAAAAGCACCAAAAAAATGTAAGACAAAGAGGAACTGAAACAAATGGTCAATGAAGATTCCAAGGAAAAATACCATGTACTTTTTTGAGATCACCCACAAAGGAAAAAATATCTCCCCAAAACAATTTTGTTTTTTTTTTTAAGGGTTTTTAAAGCGCTTGCAACAATTTAAAGGTCAATCACGCCCGTAAAAAGGGAAAAAAATGGATATAAAAAGTTCTAGAATTACAATTAAAGCACCCAAAAAAAAGGGAAGAAAATGGGGAATTTGGGTTTAAATGGGAAAAAGTGTAGATCCAAGACACACTATCAAAGTATGATTTTTAATTACCAAAAAGTCTCCAGACACCAGCACAGTCCCCAAAAGGGAAAACACTCAAAATTTTTTCC
>NW_027628498.1:0-3998 GCF_034508935.2 Berghia stephanieae | reverse complement strand
GCGGGAAAAAGTTTTAAAAATAAATGATGTAAACTTTTCCCTTTCCCAAAAAAAAAAGGGTTAAATGGGGAAAAAAAAATTGGATTTCTTAAACTATTATAAAATTGGGGAAATATAAAAAAAAAAAAAAATTGATTCCATCCTTTCCCAGTGTTATAACAATGACAAAATTAGTACAACTCTATAGGTTTAAATATTATGTAAAAAAGAAATGGGCTAAATCATCTTTGAAAAAAAAATTTTTTAAAAAACCCCAATCATCAAAACTAAACTTATCAATGGTTTGGGGGGGTTTTGTATATCCCCCGGGAAGCAATTATGGGGCTTGTTTTAACATTGTTGTAATGGCCATTTTCCCTTGGGTTTTGATTGAGAGTTATTTTCATTAAAAATCCCCCCATAAATTTTGGGGTTATCAGACCTGCACATAAGTATGTGTGCCCTATATCAAAAAAAATTTTGAAATCTTAAAAAGGGCAGGCTTTTAAAAATTTTTTTTTAAAAAATAAAAAAATAATGAATTTATATATCCCCTAAACTCCGTCAATCGTGTTTTCAGACTTTACAAAAATAATTTCTTTTAGTTATATCTAAAGCGGTGGAGGTCATCTTCCCCCAAAGGATTTTTTTTCCCCCAATTCTATTAAAGGGGCCCCAAACCTTTTCCCAGCTTCATCTGCCCAAGTTTTACCCTTTCAAATACGTTATTCTTTGTCTTCCTCTTATTTTTTTTCCCCATTCTTTTTTTTAAATCACGACACTAAAAATAACCCTTAAAATACAGAAACAAAATCCAAGCAACGTTTTTTTATAAAAAATAAGCTTAGGGAAAAAAACCAGTCTTCGTTTTTCCCTGAAAGATGATAAATTTCTGAGGGGGTTTTCCCATAGGATGGAGAAAAAATCGAATAAAAAGAACAGGAAAAAAAAAAATTTCCCCCTCCCGGGTAAGGGGTTAGTCCCTTATGTGAATGATTTTTTTAAAAAAAATGATTTATTGCTATTATTTTTAAAAAAATTTTTTATTTATTTTTTTTAAAAAAAAATTTTTTTTAAATTTTTAAAATTTTTTTTTACTAAAGTTTGAAAAACCCCAGGGGTTCCTTCCCCTTTATGAGAGATGTAATATGTGATATACAACCAAAGGGAAATGGGGTCAATGAAGCTGATTGATAAATTTTAATATCATGGTGCTATCAAAAAAAAAAGGAAAAGGGGAGATGATTATGTAAATTTTAAAGTTTTGACGTATACATACTGACTTATATCTATTCCGTGATTTAAGTAAATAAAGGGGAGAAAAAAAAGAATAATTTTGTTTTACATTTGTGAGTGTAACGCTGTGATGTATATATCCCATTCCCTAGATGTTAGTTTTTAGTAAAATAAATCGGGGAAACGCAAGAATTGTATAGCATTGTAGGAGTGGGGGGAGGGTGAATAAAAAGATTTAAATTTTCTTTTCCCCCTAGTATGTAAAACTTGGCCCCCAAAATTTGGAAATACCCCGTCCGGGCTTTTGGATGGAACAAGTGACCCGAATGAGGGTGATCGGATGGGTTCTTGCTTCTCCGGCCTGGTAAGTCTAGTCAGAGGTTTGTGTGTTTAAATTTTTGGGGTTTAATACATTTTTTTTTACTTTTAAAAAAAAAGGGTTTTCAAATGAGTATTCCATTTTAATGGGTTAATTTAAAAAACGTTTTTTAAAGGCAATATTTCCAAAAAAAAAGTGAGACTTTTTCAGTGGTTAAAATAAATCAAGTGTTTACCTTTATTTCGATTGAACTAGAGGCTTTTAATGATTTTAAAGTGTCATGGAGGAAAGATAAAAGGGAATTTAAAAGTGACTCATAAATAAGGGAACAAAATACAAAGCGTTTCAGCTTTGCCCTTTTTTTGGCCAAGGCTTAAAGCCTTTTTTTTTGTGTTTTCCCCTTTTTTATGAGTTCTTTTTTCCCCTTTTCTTTTTAAAGGCCGAAAATCTTTGTTTTGTGTTGTACCCTTAATCTGCCTATTTATGCGACTGACAGTTTATAAAGGAAGAAAGGAAACCTGCTTAATTTAGATTGATTTTGTTGTTAATATAATTTTATGGAAATCTTTTCTTTTTAACTTTTAAATTACCCAAACTAATATTTTAAAATTTTCCCTTGGCCAGCCCCTTTTGCGATGTTAAAGGGGTTTTGAAAGACAAAGAGGCAAGTAACTTTTTTTTTTCATAATGATTCATTTTTTTTTTTTGATTTGTTTGGTTTAAAACATAGAAAAAAAAATATTCCTTTTATTCTCCCAAGGAGAAATTTTTTTGGGTCTATTCCGGGGGAAGTAAATTGTGTTTTTTTTGTTTTTGTTTATTATTATTATTATTATTTTATTTTTTATTTTTATTTTTTATTAATATTATTATTATTATTATTATTTTTATTATTATTTTTTTAATTTTTTAAAATTTTTAAATTTATTATTAATTATATTATTATTATTTTATTATTTTATTTTTTATTATTAATTTTTTTTAATTATTATTATTTTAAAATTTTTTTAAATTTTTATTATTTTTTTTTTATTATTTTTAAATTTTTTATTTCTCATTTTGGTAGAGCACTCGTTTCCCACGAAAAGGGCCCAAAGATCGACCCGGGGGTGCTGCCGAGATTTTTTTTGCCCCCCCTGCCCCCCGCTAAATGGAGGGGGAAAAGTTTTTGTGATAGACTGAACCCTTTCCAAAGGATGGCGAGCTGTTTTTTCCGTTTCACGCTATAGAAATGGGATAAACTCCTCTCCGGGGTCCATGGCTATAAAGGACTATTTTTTTACTTTACAAATAGGCTTTTTTTAAATCTAAAAACAATTTTGTGTGGCATGTGTCTATTGGTAGGGGCAGCCTTCGACAAAAAGGCCCCAGAGTTCGAGTCTTGCTATAGCGGCCATGTTAAATCCGGGGAAAAAGGCTTTTTACTCATTTCTTCACCATAAGGGTGAAAAATGATCCCGGGCCCAATAACAGCTTTGTTTTCTGAAAAACAAATGAAATGCCTCACAGGTTTTAATTCTGTATAAATGGTTTTGGGGTGGGTACCCCTTGTAAATGCTTTGGAAAATTAAGTGGATTTTCTTTTTTAAAGGCCACGTTCTTTTAAAAGCTCAATTTTAAAATTTCAGCCAATTTTTGGGTGATAAACTTTATTCGGGGGTTCTGATGTTTTGCTTTTAAAATATTTAAGTTTTTTTACAATGACATAAAAATTTTAATCCTTTCATTTCTTGAAATTAAACCTTTGAATATTATTAATGTTAGGTCGGGGAAATTGTAGATGTTTAGGTAAAAAATTTTCAAATATACTAATTTGTTTGAACCCCGAAAAAAAAAAATTTGGCTTTTGGTGCCTTGTTAAATAATCTTTTTATGATTCCGTACAATGTTGCAAAAGTATTAAGGATTTTTTTTTTTTATTCCATTTTGTATGTACTGGAATTATTTTTTATGCATTGTTGAATTACATTTAATTGATAAATATTTAAAAAAACTTTTCAGGCTTCCAGGGACAATTTTTGCTGTCTCACCTAAAAGGGAGATAAAATTTGAAAGGGTTCGAAGTTCAAGGGAAAAGCGGGTTAGTTGTTTAAATTTTGGAAGAAAAAATGTTCTCAGACAGTTTAGTTACTTGTTTTTCTTTTTAGAATAAATTAATGATGATGATTGATATTTAATAAAAATATAAAAAAAATAATAAATAATAAAAATAAAATAATAATAATAAAAAATATAAAAATAAAAATAATAATAATAACTACAAAACGAAACAAAATAAAAAATAAAAACAATTTAATAATATTATTTTTAATATAATAAAAATAATCTTTGAAAAGAAATTTTACTACCCCACCCCAAAATTAGGACACCCCTTCTTTTTTTTTAAGGTGCAAACAGCACTTACTAAATTTCCCCCATTTTTTGTTCGTCTAGCAAAAATTTTAAAAAAAAAAAAAAAAATATT
>NW_027628496.1:0-4005 GCF_034508935.2 Berghia stephanieae | reverse complement strand
CGCCCAAAAGGTTTGTTAAATCTTTTAAAGAAATTCTATACTATAAATCAACAATTTAATTTGTAAGCTCTTTGGGCAAATGGCAAAGATTCACCAGATATGAGGTCCCTGTTTATTTATGATTTGAAAGTGTCATTGATTTACAGGGTGAAAATAAACAAAAAACGATGGGGAAAAGTAGAAGTTGTAGAAAATTTGGCGTGCAGTTTGAAGTTTTATGAAAAGGGACACACGAGTGGTGTGAACTCCCACCAAGGATTATGACCCTTACATGGCCCGGGGAAAACAATAAAGATTTGCTGTGTGTAAATATGAGTAATTCGGGGGCCCCCTTTTAATGAGATTACTTTAAGTGTGCTTGTTTCATTAAATAGTCCATTTTGTTCGGATTTCCGTGTTAGCTTCCAATAGTGTTTAAATTTTCGGTTCCCAGTAGGTATAAAAAAAACTGAGGGATAAAATGGGGAATTTACACGGTCCGGATTTAAGTGATTTCGAGATTTATGTGCTGCACTGTATAAATTTTTGAAGCCATACACTTTAAATCAAAAGTGTTTCCCTTTAAGAAAAAATAGGAAAAAACTTACTTGACAGTTACCCCCGACACCCCTTTGGATGCCAACTCCAAGGCAACACCCTAGTCTTTTGGCTATACTTGTTTTTGAAAAACAGTAAGCCAGTACTTTGGGGAAAACTGCGAACTAAAAAAAGAAAAGTTTTGATGAGCAAAAACGGTATAATAAAGTTGGTTCAGTAAAAAGGGGTGCGGCATGCAAATTAAAAATTAATTAATTATAAATGACTTTTTTATAGGTAAAAAGGGTTTAAAAAAAAACCAAAACCAAACGATTTGTTAGCATTTTGGTTTAAAGATAAATAGATAAAAATAAAATTCCATTTATTCAACCCAAGGGGAAAATTTTGTCTTTAGGTTTAAACCAAGGGAAGACTGGAATAACCCGGCTCTGTCACAGGCTGTGCGCAAAGTGATTAGAGTGGGGGGACTTAACAAGGCCGCATAAATGACAGGAGTTTAAACCCGTACCTTTGGGTACGAAGCAAAAACCATACCACTGAGTCATGTGCTCCCTCTACTAACCTAGAAGGAAAAAAAAAAATAATCAAAGGTGGGCTCAGCCCTTAAAACTAAAAAAGCAGTTGTCAATCATTTTGAATTGCCCTCTCTTACACGAAAGTTGTTCGATTACACATTGCCCGAAAGTAATTATGTGTTAACAGAAAAAAATTTGGAAAGTGAGGAGAAAAATCAGTCTTTTGCATTTTTCGGAACAATCAAAAACAAAACATCAAACTTTAAATTTTCAGGATATTAAAATGAGGAGTTTCTAAATGTGACGAGGCGAGATACTAATGGATAGATGTTTAAATTACAAATGGGCGAAATTTCATGATTCATCTCAAAATTTATAAAATACAATGATTCGTCCTTTTTAAAAAATAATGTATCGTTGTTGTTAAAAACCAAATTTCAACAAACTCAATGATAAAAAAGTTAGCTTTGTGGTCTACTTGGGTTGTGGGTTATATGGAAAAAATTTCAAAAAGCCGCAAATTGATCCCCGAAAAACTATTATTCACAATTTTGTCACCATCCCCCCTAAGCGAACGGTGAGTTTTGCAAAATTATTATCTTTGTAAAAAAAAAAAAAATAAAAAAATATGTAGGTGTCATGTCTCGACTAGAGGGTCATGTTCCCTTTTGACGGGGGAACACCATGGAAAATACATTGAGCACATTTGGTGGTATTTTTGAGCTTTTATATAGTGCAAACCAAAAAAATTGAAAAGTCTTTACAAGCAGCCTTGGCCAACAGAAACACTTTACATGTAGGACGAAACATGACGCCTGCTAGGTGATATTAAAATTTTTGGACAGAGACAACGCAGTTAACGGCCAGGTTACTCTTTTTAACACCCGAGTACGGTGAGAGAATGTGAGTAAAGAGCCTTTTCCAAGGACTCAACTATCACCAACGAGGCTTGCACCCAGGACCGTTCAAACTGAAAGCGAAAGTTATTCCACTGGACCACATAGCCGCAATAGTGGATATTGCTCTAATCTAAAAGCTCACATTGTAAAAATAAAATACCCAGCATTGATACCTATTATTATCAGAACTTGCTTTTTTTTTTTTCACAATTTACACTCATTTAAATCAGAAAATCAAAAAATTCTTCAAAAGTCTTTTATCCAATTCCTCCCTGGGTAATTTACACTGTTATTTTTCATAACGCACATGCTTTGAGACAGCGGTGCATTTTGATTTACCATAAATCTTTAATACAGGAGATGCTAGGAAATATTGGAAAACATACAGATCTCATTCCATTCACACTTGACACATTGACAATATTTCCCTTTGTCTCCACAAGATGTGGTGTGCACAACATGGTAAGTTGATAGATGGACCTGGAGGATAAAAATAACGAGTGACAAATAGCAGTAGAAGCTTACAAAATGAGTAAATAAATAATAATGTGAAGTTGAATGTAAGCTTCAATTTAATTACAAAAACAGATCAAATGAACGTTTCAGGTTTCCTCTTTATCAACAAAACAGGATGAATGAAACACCACAGATGAATGAGATGATGTGGTAGTGGCGTAGTTAAGATCTTAACTTAATTAAATTGAAGCTTACATTCAACTTCACATTATTATTTATTTCTTCGAGCATCGAGCAGCAACTTTTACACATTACAAAATGAGTAGAAAACCAAAAATCAAAATAACATGTGCTCTCAGTTGTTTCATCTTTCATGTAATTTCTTTCTTTCATTTTTATATGAAAGGTCTACACTAATGACGAAAAATTATTATGGCATTCTAATATTTTTTAAAAAGTGATTATATTTAAAAAATTGAAAATATCACTACAGAGTAGACAAGCTTCTGGAGAGAAACGAACAATATAAAGCACGCCAAACTAAGATACTACAGTAAAATTACTTTAAAACGAAAGAAGCTAAACCGAAAAATACCATGAACCGCAAAGAATTTAATAAATTGTACGAGTTTCTTCATTATCTTTGTACTAATTCTTACCCATGAACCGAAATACTTTTAAGCAGGACTTTCTTTCAACCGAAACAACTTGAGAGCACCCTGAACTCAACATCTTTCAACAATTATTGAATGGAAAACCAAAACCCCAAAAATATTTTTAAAAAACACACAAGAAAAAAAAAGAATTTAAAAAAAAAAAAAAAGAAAGAAAAAAACAAAAACAAACAAACCAAAAAAAATAAAAAATAAATAAATGGTTACCAAGACGTCATTTATTCAACAACTTTATTTAAGGGGAAACAACCCATGATATGATTAAATGAGCAATGAAATAGTACCACCCTTGCAAAACATCGCAAAACGGGAACTTGCTTTAAACCAAAATGTCTTTAAACCGAGATGGTTTAGAAGGTCCCCAAAATTTCGATTTAAAGTAATTCTACTGTAGTTTGTAAAATTGATGGCTTTTTTATCCTTTTGAGTTGGAAAAATGGCAATGTTTTACCATTAGGGCTGTTTTTATAATGTCTATCTTACCACTCTCTTAATACTTAGTAGCAGGCAAGCTGGCTTTTCTCAACACATTAAAATTGCCCACCCTATTCTGCTCATGCTTTGCTTATTGTCAACTTAATGAGAAACATTAACAAAATCAGTTAATGATAAAAACTAATGTCATACTACCAATTATTGCGCTGATCCCACATATCGTGGTATGAAGGGGGTTTACTGTATGTTAAAAAGCTATTTTTCAGAATACTCCCTCCCACCAATGTGGTCTATACAAAAGCACAAACTATGGTGACACTTTCTTCTCTCTATTGAAACAAAGAAAATAATTTTTGTATGAATGATTTCATTTTATTTCTATGTTCATTATGTATCCATATTCACTTTATTTCAATTGACAAAAAATTTTTGTATGGATCCTCTTTAAAAACAAAAAATTTGCGACACTTAATTTTTTTATTTTAATTT
>NW_027628495.1:0-2500 GCF_034508935.2 Berghia stephanieae | reverse complement strand
AATAATAATAATAATAATAATAATAATAATAATGATAATAATAATAATAATAATAATAATAATAAATAATAATAATAATAATAAAAATAATAATAATAATAATAATAATAATAATAATAATAATAATATAATAAAAATAATAATGCTGAAAACTCAAGTAGAATCTCGCGATATAACTCCGAGACACCAGAACTAAGTGCTTAAATTTAAATTACAAAAGATAAACCCGGAATTGATTATTTCTTTAAGCAAAAGAAATACACGCTTTCTTTCAGAATGTATCTATTTATATCTTAGCGGCCACTGGCGGTCGTCAATAGAGCGAAGTTGTTTTGTGCCGCCCTATATTTTCCGTAGATTAGCATGTCAACCAAACAAAAACTTCAATTTTACAATTTTGATAAAATTAAAAATTTAGCACATACTGCTTTTTGTTTTGAATTTAAATATTTGATGACTCGTGCGTCGCTCCACGAAGGTAGCGTCAAATCGGCACGTTTCATCTTTCCCCCGTTTGCCTGCGCGGGGTGACAATGAGCGGTGGGGTTTTTGGGTATGAATCATTTCGGATCGGAAGGTCTTGGGTTTGAGCTTCGCTCGGCCTAGTTGGTCTTTGAAAAAAAACTCATTTCTCACATTCTCCCACCGTACTTTGGTGTAAAATGAGTACCTCCCCTTAAAAACCTTGTCTCTGTCGGAAAAATATGTAAAACTCCAAACCGGAGTAATGTTCGTCCTCATGTTACTGTTCTGTTGGCCAGGGAAACCCCTTTCAAAGCCCTTTAGCACGTTTAGTGGATATTGCACTATATAAAAGTCAAAACTCAACTTTAAAACGTTCAAATTTTATGATTTTGGGGATTAAAAGCTATTATTGCTGATAAAGCAAAGGGTTTTCTCCTTTGTCATAACATTGAAATTATTTTCCCAAACTGGTTACCCGTTTGATAATCCTTACAAGCGATCAATAAAGATAAGCATGTTGTAGTCGACAATTTTATTTGTTACGTCCCTTGAGTCGTTTCGTTACAGGATCTTATTTAAAAAGGTTTTAAATGTGTTTTGGAATGTTGCCTATTTTTTTCATTTTAATCCGTTTTAAAATCAATAACCACACACAGAGATGACTATTGCGTAGTTTTTACAACTAACATGAGGATAAGTGAAAATAAGTATTTTTTATCTTATTTATCTTATAGTTTATCTCACCTTGGGTGGACACAGAACAGTTATTCTTAGTCTGACTGATTCGCCGGGGTTTAAGAAGTATTAGAAATAGTAATAGTAGTAGTAGTATAGTAGTATAGTTATAGTAGAGTAAGTGCGTATAGTGTAGTAGTAGCAGTAGTATATTAGTAGTTTTTGTTGTGTAGTAGTAGTATTTTTTTGTTAGTATAGTAGTAGTAGTAGTGTAGTAGTAGTGAAAAGTAGTAGTTATAGTAGTAGTAGTAGTATAGTAGTAGTAGTAGTAGTAGTAGTAGTAGTAGTAGTAGTAGTAGTAGTAGTAGTTGTTGTTGTTGTTGTTGAGGATTAGAGGTTTAGTTGTCGTACTAGTGGAGTTGTAGTAGTATTAACAGTTTAAAAGCAGTAGAAGAGGGAAGAAGAGGAAGATAAAGAAAGTAGTAGTAATGAAAGAAGAAGAAGAAAAAAGAAGAAAAGAAGAAGAAGAAGAAGAAGAAGAAGAAGAAAGAAGAAGAAGAAGAAGAAGAAGAAGAAGTAAGAAGAAGAAGAAGAAGAAGAAGAAGAAGAAGAGAAGAAGAAGAAGAAGAAGAAGAAGAAGAAGAGAAGAAGAAGAGAAGAAGAAGAAGAAGAAGAAGAAGAAAAGAAGAAAGAAGAAGAAGAGAAGAAGAGAAGAAGAAGAAGAAGAAGAAGAAGAAGAAGAAGAAGAAGAAGAGGAAGATTATTTTTGTTTTGTTTTTTAAGGGTTTTGCAGCGCTTGCAACCATTTAGGTTATATCAGCGCCAGTAAAAAGGAAGCAAAGGGAGAGAAAATTGTTCTTGAATTACAATTAAAAACCCCCAAAGAAAAAGTAAGGCATGGGGAATGGGAACAAATAGGGACAGATGTTGTTTCCCAAGGGGAAAACCCCCAATGTACTTAGTTTGAGACCCCTATAAGTCTCATCCGGACACAAGCACAAAATCCAACAAAGGAAAAAAAACAAAAAAAAAAAAAAAAAAAAAAAAAAAAAAAAAAAAAAAAAAAAAAAAAAAAAAAAAAAAAAAAAAAAAAAAAAAAAAAAAAAAAAAAAAAAAAAAAAAAAAAAAAAAAAAAAAAAAAAAAAAAAAAAAAAAAAAAAAAAAAAAAAAAAAAAAAAAAAAAAAAAAAAAAAAAAAAAAAAAAAAAAAAAAAAAAAAAAAAAAAAAAAAAAAAAAAAAAAAAAAAAAAAAAAAAAAAAAAAAAAAAAAGAAAGATTTTCTCCTTCATCATAACATGAATTTTTTTTTTCCTATCTGGTTACCAAGTTTAATATTCCTTACAAAAAGAAACGTTTTTTGT
>NW_027628494.1:0-4012 GCF_034508935.2 Berghia stephanieae | reverse complement strand
TTTGGTTTTTCCGGACGGGTTTTATTTTTGAATGGTCACCCCGTGATGGTTTTTTTTTTACTGGTCACCCTTTTGATGGTTTATTTTTGAATGGGTCCCCCGGGATGTTTTTTTTTAAAATGGTCATCTCGTGATTGGTTTTTTTTTAAATGGTCATTCTGACCGGGTTTACTTTTACACGGTACCCCATGATGGTTTATTTTTTACAATGGTTTTCATCCTTGACGGTTTATTTTTACAAATGGTCATCGTTTATTTTTCAATTTTGGTCACCCTTGATACTCTATTTTTACAATGGTAATCCGTGATGGTTTTTTTTTCCAATGGTCACCTGTTGACTATTTATTTCTAAAATTGGTCATCCCGTTTGACGGTTTACTTTTACTATAGTCACCCCTTGTTGGTTTTTTTTAAAAATTGTAATCCGTGAGGGTTTTTTTTTTAAATGGTCACCCGTGACTGGCTTACTTTTTTTGTCGCCCCGTGATGGTTTTTTTTTAAATTGGTATCCCGTGAGTGGTTTTTTTTTGTGGTTTTTCCTGGTGGTTTTTTTTTTAAAGGTCCCCCCGTGAGGTTTTTTTTTAAAAAAAGGGGTTTGTTTTTTAACCTGCCAAAAACTTTTTTTTTAATTTTTAGAATTTTTGGGACAAATTCTTGCATTTTCGAAATTGGAAGTTTTATGGAAAATTTCGTTTTTTTAACTTTCAGTTTTTAATTAATAGTGATAAAAATAATAATTTATATAATAATTAAAAAATAAAAAATTTAATTTAAAATAATAATAATAAATAATAATAATAAAATAAAATTTAAATAATAAATAAAAATAATAATAATAAATAATAAATGTTTTATTGATATCAATAATAATAATTATTTAATGAAAATTTTTATTTAAAAAATTTAAAGAATGATGATGTTTTTTAATAACAATGTTAAATCGTTCTACGCGCATAAGGGTTTATTTTTTAAAATGGTATCCAGTATGGTTTATTTTTAAATGGTCACCCGGTGGTTAATTTTTACATTGGCATCTGTGTGGTTTATTTTTAACAATGGTAAACCATGACGGGTTTTATTATTTTTTTAAAATAGTCTTTTTAAATTGGCCCTCCGTGTTGTTTTTTTTTAAAATGTCACCCCCGTGTTGGTTTTTTTTTTCAATGGTCATCAGACAAAAGGGTGGTCAGGTGGTCCCTGGTTGGATAGTAGTTACAATGGTATCCCGTGATGGTTTTTTTTTACAATGGTCATCCCGTGATGGTTTATTTTTAATTGGTTCCTGGATGGTTTATTTTTAAAAAGGTCATCTGTGACTGGTTTATTTTGAATGGTTTCCCCGTAAATGGTTTGTTTTTAAAGGGTGTTTCCCATGACGGTTTTTTTTAAAAATGGTCACCCCTTGATGTTTATTTTTACATGGTCATCACGGACTGGTTTATTTTTACAAGGTTTGGTTCTTCTACTCCCGAATAATTAAAATAAAAATTAATAATAATAATAATAATAAAATAAAAAAATAATATAATAATGTTAGATTAATTTTAATAAACTTTAAAATAATTTTATTGTTAAATAATATTTTTTTTAAAAAATGATAAAAATGATGATTTAATAATTTGACAAGTTTAAATCGTTTCTACAGCTATAACGTTTTATTTTTGGGTATCCCGTGGGGTTTTATTTTTACAATGGTACCCCGTGATGGTTTGTTTTTAAATGGTACCCCGTGACTGGTTTATTTAGAATGGCTTCCCGTGACTGGTTTATTTATGAATGGTTTCCCGTGACTGGTTTTTTTTTGAATGGTCATCCCGTGATGGTTGTTTTTAAAAAGGGTCTTCCCTGAGGGGTTTTTTTTACAATGGTCCCCCCGTGAGGTTTTTTTTTTGAATGGTCATCCGTGATGGTTTTTATTTTACAATGGTCACCATGATGGTTTTTTTTAAAACAATGGTAAACCCTGATGGTTTATTTTTACAATGGTACCCCGTGAGGTTTATTTTAACAATGGAAACCCCCGGGGAGGGTTTTATTTTTAAAAGGGGTTCCGGGGAGGGTTTTATTTTTAAAAAGGGTCATACCGTGAGGTTTATTTTTAAATGGTCACCCCCGTGACTGGTTTTTTTTTTTAAACAATGGTAACCCGTGACTGGTTTTTTTTTTTCAATGGTCTCCTGACTGGTTTATTTTTAAAAATGGTCTACCGGGATGGTTTTTTTTTTACAATGGACCCCGGACGGGGTTTTTTTTTACTTTGGTCACCCCGTAAGGGTTTATTTTTACAAGGTTTCCCGGATGATTTTCTTTTACAATGGTCATCTGGGGATGGTTTATTTTAAAATGGTCAACCGTGATGGTTTATGTTTCGATCCTCGTGACTGGTTCATTTTTGCAAGGTTATCGCTCGTGGTTTATTTTTACAGTGGTGTTATATCATTTTCCTCATTTTCGCTTAATTCCATTTTTTCTTTCGGCAATTTCCAAGCCCTATAACTTGAACTGAGAACCTTTTTTATGTATAGTGAAATGTTTTTTTAAATGGTTTCACCCGTGATGGTTTTTTTTGAAGGGTTTCCTGTGATGTTTTTTTTTTACAATGGTCATCCGTGCTTTTTTTTTTTAAAATGGTATCCAAGGGTTTTTTTAAAATTGGTCATCCCGGGGAGGTTTTATTTTAAATGGTATCCGGGGACTGGTTTTTTTTAAAATTTTGGTCATCCGTGAGGTTTTTTTTTACATTGGTACCCCGGGGAGGTTTTTTTTACAATGGTCCCCCTGATGGTTTATTTTAATGGCCATCCTGATGGTTTTTTTTTTCAAGGGTCATCCGTGGCTGGTTTTTTTTAAAATGGTCTTCCCATGATGGTTTATTTTTAATGGTACGTGACTGGTTTATTTTTAAAGGTCATCCTGATGGTTTTTTTTCAATGGTTTTTCCTGACTGGTTTTTTTTTAGGGGTTTTTGTAAAAATTTTCCCATTTTTGGAATTTTTTTTTTTGGGAATTCCATTTAAAACTTAATAGAATTTTTATTATTAAATTTTTTAAATTTAATTTTTTTTTAAAATTTTAAAGGGGGGGTTTTTTTTTTTTTAAAATGTATTGTTTGGTTTATTTTTAAAAAATTATTATTTTTTTTTTAAAGGTTTGTGAGGGTTAAATTTTAACAAGGGTATCCGTTAGGGTTTTATTTTAAAATGGTCTCCGTGAGGGTTTTTTTTTAAAGGTCACCCCGTGACTGGTTTATTTTTACAAGGGTCATCCCTGACTGGTTTATTTTTTTTTGGTCATCCGTGACTGGTTTATTTTTAAAGGGTCTTTGTTTATTTTTCTTTTCGTCTTTTATTTTCTTTGGCAACCCGTCCTTAATTGAATGAGAACTTTTTTTTATGACGTAAAATGATTTTTACAATGGTCATCCGGACGGGTTTATTTTTAATGGTCACCCCGTGTTGGTTTTTTTTTGAATGGTCTCTGATGTTTTTTTGAAGGGTTTCTTCCCGTTGGAGGTTTATTTTTATGGTCATGTGACGGGTTTTTATTTTTACTTTTGGTTTTCCCGTGTTGGTTAAATTTTTAAAAAAGGGGTTATCCCGTGATGGTTTTATTTTAAAAGGTTTTTGTGTATGGTTTATTTTTACAAATTTTTGGTCACCCCAGGGGATGGTTTTTTTTTTACAATGGTCATCCGTGTGGTTTATTTTTACATTGTGTTTGTCATATCCCGAAAACTTAGGTTTTTTTAATTTTGTTTTTTGGGAAAATTTTTTGCCAATTTAAAAATTGGAGTTTTATGGAAAAATTGCGAATTTTTACTCTCAGTATTAAATAATAATAAAAATAAAAATAATAATAATAATAAAATAATAAAAATAATAATAAAAATAAAAAAAAATAATATAAAAAAATTTTATTTAAAATTATAATAATTAAAATTTTTTTTTTAAAAATTAAAAAAAAATAATAAATGTGAGTTAATTAAAATGATAAATCGTTTCTACAGTCTAAC
>NW_027628493.1:0-2500 GCF_034508935.2 Berghia stephanieae | reverse complement strand
GATTGCCTGGCTCGGGCATAGTTGAGTACTCGTAGAAAGGTTCTTTATCGCTTCTCCCCGTAATCAGATGAAAAACGAATCCCTGGCTTTGAGTAGTGTTTTCCCCGTCCTTGTCGTGTCCCGCTCTGCACGTTAGAGTGTTGTGTTGGCTGTAGACGCGTTTAAAGCGCTTTGAGCACGATTGCCTGGCTCGGCGCATAGTTGAGTTTTCGATAGAAAGGTTCTTTACTCGCATTCTCCCCCCGTAATCAGATGTAAACGAATCCCTGGCCGTGAGTAGTTTTTTCTCCTTTCTGTCGTGTCCCGCTTGCCGCTAAGTTTTGGCTGTTGGCTGTAGAGCGTTGTAAGCGTTTGAGCACGATTGCTGGCTCGGCGCATAGTTGAGTACTCGATAAAAAGCCTCTTTACTCCTTTCCCACTCTTAATAAATTAAAAAACAAAAATTAGAATAAATTTTTTTTTTTTGGTCTGTTCGTTCCCGTCGCGCATATTTGGTTGGCCCCGGGTGACCTTTGAAGGTTAAACGGTTGTGGCTCATAGTTAGTCTCGTTTAAAAAGGCTTTACCGCACCTCCCGTAAAGTTGTAAAAGGATCTGGCCGGGAGTGGTTTTTTCCCTCCGGTGGCCGAGAAAAATTTGGCTGGGTTTCCTTAGGAGCGTTGTAAATAAACCACACATTGCCGGGGCTCGGCGCTGTTTGAAGTTCGTTAGGGCTTTACTCGCTTGCAATGTTAACGCGTTCCCGCTATTCAGCAGTGTCGGGAACGGGAACGCGATACGATTGGCCCGTGGGAACCGTGTCTTTCTCCTTCCTGCGTTTTTCGCCGGGTTCATAGCTGTTTTAGCCGTCGTTCCCGCTTCCCGTATGGCTTTCTGTAGGAGGGGCGTTGTAAAGCGTTTGAGGCACGATTGCCCTGGGGCTGGGCGCATAGTTGAGGACCAAAGGGAAATCTTTTGGGCCATTTCCCCTTCCCGAATGAATGTTAAAACCCACTATATGCCCTGGGTCCCTTGCCGAGGTTTGTTCGGGGCCTTCCCTTAGGGCCTGTCCGCTTGGGGGTGTTAAAGGTTCCCGCTCTTCAAGTGGGGCGATGACCGGGGTCGTCGAGGTTGGCAGGCGAACGCGGGTTAAACCGGTTTGAGCACGATTTTTGCCTGGGCGATTGAGGTTAGCACGGGCCCCGTCTCGGGAGTAAGAGCCTCTCGCGAGCAGGCTTAGCGCGGGAGCACGTGCCCCGAGGCCGATAAAAAATTCACATTTAACAATTTTAATAAATAAAATATTATATATAAATAATTAATTTTTTTAAAAATTAATTTATGTTAAACGCGGTCTTGGGTGATCCGTCGACGATGGCTTACGAGTTGGCCCAGGGCCGGCAACCTGCCGGGGTTCCAAATCCGGTTTGGGAGCTTTATTCATACGATTTTATCGCTCGTCGATTCGAGGCTTTACCGCACGGGCGTCCCGGGGGGTAAAGAAGCTTCGCTACGGCGAGAAGGACTCTAGCGCGGGACGCTCCGCGGGTAAGCCCCCCGAGGGCCGAGGGAAAAAACTTTGTCGAGCGCATTTCCTCTACGGAGCGAATTTTGAATGAAATAAACCCACCTATGATCGCCTGGGACCTCCCCATTGCCGACCGGTTTTGAATTCGGGGGCCTTCCGTTAGGGCCTGTACTCGCTTGGCGGAGGGTTAAACGCGTTCCCGCTACTTCGCTGGGTTGGTCGGGCGATCGAGACTCGGCTCGATCGAGTTGGCCCACGGGCGGCCAACCTTTTCCCGGGGTTTCAATCCGGTTTGGGAGCTTTAATTCATACGATTTTATCGCCTCGTCGATTCGAGGCTTTACGCACGGGCGTCCTGGGGTAAGAAGCTCTCGCTAGGGCCCGGAAGGGACTTCTAGCGCCGGGACGCTCCCGCGGTAAGCCCTCGGGGCCGAGGGAAAAAACTTTGGTCGAGCGCATTTCCTTACGGAGCGAATTTGAATAAAATAAACCACCCCCTATGATCGCACCTGGGACCTCCCATTGCCGACCGGTTTTGAACTTCGGGGCCCTTTTCCCCTTTTGGGCCTGTACTCGCTTGGCGGAGTGGTTAAACGCGTTCCGTACTTCGCTAGAGTCGGGCGATCGACGACTCGGGCTCGATCGAGTTGGCCGGGCCGGCAACCCGCCGGGGTTCAAATCCGGTTTGGGAGCTTTATTCATACGATTTTATCGCCTCGTCGATTCGAGGCTTTACGCAGGGCCCGTCCTGGGGTAAGAAGCTCTCGTACGGCCGAGAAGGACTCTAGCGCCGGGACGCTCCGCGGTAAGCCTCCGAGGGCGAGGGAAAAAAACTTTGGTCGAGCGCATTTCCTTACGGAGCGAATTTGAATGAAATAAACCACACCTATGATCGCACTGGGACTCCCCATTGCGACGGTTTTAAAATTCGGGGCCTTCCCCGTTAGGGCCTGTACTCGTTTGGGGCGGGTTTAAAAACGCTTTCCCCCCGCTA
>NW_027628492.1:0-4014 GCF_034508935.2 Berghia stephanieae | reverse complement strand
CTTAAAAAGTGTAGGACGAGAGAGAATGACCCGGTTTAAGATGTTAATTTTTTTTTCCCAACAGAAAAAACGTTTTTAAACGATTTTAACGGCCATGCATTCTTTTGACCCCCGAGTAAGGTGTGAAATGTAATTAGATTTCTTTCCAAAAGACTCATTCTGGCTCGTGAGCGGATCGAACCATAAACCCTTTCCCGGCCCCGAAGGCAGTGTCGTAAAACCACAAAAACCCCCTCAAAATAACCCTTTGTTATTGTAAATCAAAAGGGTAAGTGTACTCTGTGACCCAGCGTACAATGTCTTATTTTATCCAAACGTAAAGCGTTTAAACATGAAAGTGGTGGGAAAGTGCGTGATTGTGGAAAAATAGTGTTTTCCCACAGTTTATTCGTTCCCGTGATTTCCCCTGCTAAGTTTGAAAAAAGAAAAATTCATAATTCTCACCAAAACCCCAACCCCCCATCAAAAACCCCCACCCCACCCCCCCAACCCCCCCATCCCAAAACCCCCAGGATCATCCCCCCCCCCAAAAATCCCAAACACCCCATTTTTTGCCACAGTAATCAATACAGCAATAAACAAGAGAATAAAAATAATTTGTTTACCCCCATTTCCCCACACAAAAACCAAAAAGCACATACGCAGCACACACACACACAGCAACAGCACGAAACAACACACCACCCAAAACCCGCCCCCAAAAACCATCAATACAAAAGCATATAAAACAAGCAACAACTTACACACAAACAACCTACACAACACACCCCTTACCCACCAACACTTTAAATACAACAGCATAAAACAACTTACACATTGCAAATCTATACACAAATACCCCCCCCCCCCCCACCCCACCAACCCCCCCCCCCCCCCCCCCACACACAAAAAATCAACCCATTTATCATGTGATATAAAAATTTTCAAAGACACAAAACAAAAATCATGGGGAAAAGGGGTGACCTTTAGTTTCCCCAAAATGTTTCTTTTAAATTCACTTTGCCCCTTTTCAAAAAAAAAAAAAAACCCATATGAAGGAAAATCTGGGAAAATGTGCCCGCGCGGAAACGGGTTTTTAAAGCATAAAAAAAAAAACCAAAGGCTTTCTATAGCGAATATCAAAAATGTGCCAAAACGCTTTACAAATGTTCATTGCCCAATGAACGAGACAAACCCCTGTTGGGCGTGTTTTTTTAATAACTAGGTTTTTAAATTGTGGCTAATCTTAAACTTCAGCCCCTGAGAAATACCCCATCCGTGATAAAAGACAAACCAACAAAACACGTAACTGTAGGCAGACATGAGCTGCGGGGCGACAAATAATTTTTTTCCCCCCGACTTTGACAACGCTAGCATTTGGTACTCATTTTACACCGATAGGCGAAAAATTGGTAAAAGTCCTTGAAATTCTAACAAGCAGGTTCAAACATGGACGTTCTGGTCTGATATGAGTCCCATATCCACGTATAAAGCAGCATCGAGCTTTCAGTTTTAAGCACAAAACGGCAAGCCAAAAACCTGTCCATCCGATCAAAGGCGGTGTCATCACGAGCCCAAATAGCCGCGGGAAAATCGGATTCAAACTGAAATTTTTCGATCCAGTGACGTCATTAAGCCCACCGAAAAACCAAAATTTAAACCCACATAAAACGCCCAAATACAATTTCCAATACGTGCTTGCTGTTTGATGAATGTTAAAAAAGGCCCATAAATATGGAAATTTCCCACTAATGTGTCAAATCTCTTTCAAATGGCCCCCAAATGGTAAACCCGCAACACGAAAATATAGAACGAGAATGACGCCTTTTGGGCGATAAAATTTTTTTTTTTTCCGACAGAGAAACGGGAAAACAAAAGGTAAAAATTTTACAATGAGTAGGGTGAGAAAATGTGAGAAAAAGCCTTTTTTAAAAGGATCTTTTAGGGCCCGAGCGGGGCCGACCAGACCTTCCAAACCCAAAAAGGAGTGTAAAACCCACAACACCACAAGCCGCGCATGGCATGGGGATAAAAAACACATGTCATCTTCGGTATTGTTTTTTATCTTGCCATTTTTGATAAAAAAAAGAAAAAAGGGGTTGTATAACCGTCCCATCGTAAAAGTTATTTATTATTATTGCTTTTTATTTTTATTATATTATTATTATTATTATTATTATTTTATTATTATTATTATTTTTATATTTTTATTATTATTATTATTTTATTATTATTATTTTATTATTTTATTATTATTATTTTTTTTTATTATTATTATTATTATTATTTTTTTTATTTTATTATTAATTTATTATTATTAATATTTATTTTTTTTTTTATTATTACTGTTAATATCATTATTTATCGTTTTTTCCCTTGCTTTATTTTTGATTTTATTTTTTGATTTTAAAAAAAATATATTCTTTTTGGGTTTAACTTTGGGCAATTCCCAAAAAAAAACTTTTTTTTGAACTTTTGAACTCGTAAAAGTTATAGCCTGACCTGACCAAACATGACGCAAAATGCCAGTCTTTTGTCACAAAGAAAAAAATCTGAGTTGTATTCAATAGTTAACCAATGAAATAATTGTTTCCAGACCCCCCCCCCCTACTAACGAAAACTTAATAAAACCCCTCACAAACCTAAAAATGATTTCAAACTGCCACCCTAGGGGTTCTAGTGTAGGCTATATCTTATGTTAACGATGGTACGAATAAACCTACCCAAAAGCTAGTTTTCCCTAGGGACAGAACAAAGATGGAACAGAATTCCGTAATTCTGATATTTAAAACCCCCTCGAGTTTACCCATCGTTGTTTTGCCCTTTGAAAAAGAGGTTTTAAAATGTGCGGCTACGGGGTTTTGGGGTTATGACCCCCCCGTTTTCGGATCGGAAGGTTCTGGGTTCGAGCCCGCTCGGTGCAGGGTTTGGGTCCTTGGAGAAGGCTCTTTATCCATTTCTCATCTTTTCTCGGTGGTTTAATGGTATGGGGCCCTTAAAAAGGGGGTTTTTTTGTCAGAAAAAAAATTTTAAAATCGCCTACAGGGGTCAGTCCCCCTTCAGTTAAATGTTCTGTTGCAGGGATCCTTTTTAGCCTTTTAGTCGATATTGCGTAATAAAACCAATATTAAAAAAAAAAATTTTGATGTATTATAGATTTTTAAAAGGAATTTAACCTGCTTTAAAACGGGGTTAGATTAAACTGGTAATGGAAAACCCCTGGTTGTGATTTAGGAGGTGGTGTGTGTGTGTTGTGTGGGTTTTGTTTGTGTGTTTTGGGGCAAAACCCCCAGTTGTTGATGGGGAAAAAATAACATGTTGTACATTGATAGTGTATAAAACAGTCAATTGATGATAAAGATGCCGTTCCCCCTTTCAATCGTAACACAACATCAGGTGGTTAAAGACACATAGAAAGGATGAATGGGGAAATTTTTTCACTGTAAAATTTTCTTTCTATTTGCATATTCCCCCTCTCCTTCTTCCCCCTTTTCTTTCTTCCCCTCTCTTCTCTCTCTCTCCTTCTTCTCTCTCTCTCCCTACTCTAATTATATATACTAAAACTATATATACTAAAACTACTATATTAAATTAAAAATACTATACTACTACTACAATATATTCTACTACTACTACTACTTTATATATACTACCATTACTACTTTTTCTAAAACTACTATACTATTTCTATTACTACTACAAAACTATACTATCTACAATATATTTCTACTACTACTACTACTACTACAAACTACTATAAAAATTTATTACTACTACAAATACTCCCACTACTCCCACTACTACTTACTACTACTACAAATCCCATTCTATACTACTATATAAAAACTACTCTATATACTTACTACTACTACTACTACTACTACTTACAACATTATATTTTACTATATACTACAACTACTACTACTACCACTTACTACACTATTACTCTACCCATTTCTACCACTACTACTACTACTCCCAACTATACTATTACTACTACTAATACTACTACAAACTACTTATATACTACTACTA